>NW_027274456.1:0-101152 GCF_030028105.1 Mobula birostris | reverse complement strand
ATTGATGGGGAGGACGACACTGGTTTTATGCAGACAGATGGGGAGGACGACACTGGTTTTATGCAGACAGATGGGGAGGACGGTACTGCTTTTATGAGAGAGATGGAGAGTATGGGACTGGTTTTATTTAGATAGATGGAGAGGACGGCACTGGTTTTATGTAGATATATGGGGAGGATGGCACTGGTTTTATGTAGATAGATGAGTAGGATGGCACTGATTTTATGTAGATAGATGGGGAGGACGGCACTGGTTTTATGTAGTTAGATGGGGAGGTTGGCACTGGTTTTATCTAGTTCGTTGGGTACGACGGCACTGGTTTTATCTAGATTGATGGGGAGGACGACACTGGTTTTATGCAGACAGATGGGGAGGACGGTACTGGTTGTATGAGACAGCTGGAGAGTATGGTACTGGTTTTATTTAGATAGATGGGGAGGACGGCACTGGTTTTATGTAGATATATGGGAGGATGGGCACTGGTTTTATGTAGATAGATGAGTAGGATGGCACTGATTTTATGTAGATAGATGGGGAGGACGGCACTGGTTTTATGTAGTTAGATGGGGAGGACAGCACTGGTATTATGTCGAGAGATGGAAAGGATGGCACTAGTTTTATATAGATAGATGGGGAGGACGGCACTGGTTTTATGTAGATAGGTGGGGAGGATGACACTGGTTTTATGTACTTAGTTGGGGCGGACGGCACAGGTTTCATGTAGTTAGATGGGTAGGATGGCACTGGTTTTATGTAGACGGGAGGGTAGGACGGCACTGGTTTTATTTAGGGAGATGGGGAGGATGGCACTGGTTTTATGTAGAGAGATTGAGAACACGGCACTGGTTTTACGTAGATAGATGGGTTAGGACAGCACTGGATTCATGTAGAGAGAAGGAGAGTACGTCACTGGTATTATGGATATAGATGGGTAGGACGGCCATGGTCTTATGTAGATAGATGAGGAAAATGGCACTGGTTTTATGTAGAGAGATGGAGAGGATGGCACTGGTATTATGTAGTTAGACGGGGAGGATGGCGCTGGTTTTATCTAGTTCGTTGGGTACGACGGCACTGTTTTTATGTAGTTAGATGGGTAGGAGGGCACTGGTTTTATTTAGAGAGATGGGGTGGATGGCACTGGTTTTATGTTGATGGATCAGTAGGACGGCACTGTTTTTATGTAGATAGATGAGTAGGATTGCACTGGTTTTATGTAGAGAGATGTGGAGGACGGCACTGGATTCATGTAGAGAGATGGAGAGAACTGGCACTGGTTTTATGTAGATAGATGGGGAGGACGACACTGGTTTTATGTTGATGGATCAGTAGCACGGCAATGGTCTTATGCAGATAGATGAGGAAGATGGCACTGGTTTTATGTAGAGAGATGGAGAGGACGGCACTGGTATATGTAGTTAGATGGGGAGGATGGTACTGGTTTTATCTAGTTTGTTGGGTACGACGGCACTGGTTTTATCTAGATTGATGGGGAGGACGACACTGGTTTTATGCAAATAGATGGGGAGGACGGTACTGGTTTTATGAGAGAGATGGAGAGTACGGCACTGGTATTATGTATATAGATGGGTATGGTGGCACTGGTTTTATGTAGAGAGATGCAGAGGACAGGACTGGTTTTATGTGGATACATGGGGAGGATGGCACTGATTTTATGTAGATAGATGGGTGGACGACACTGGTTTTATGTAGAGAGATAGAGAGGACGGCTCTGGTTTTATATAGAGAGATGGGGTGGATGGCACTGGTTTTATGTAGATAGATGAGTAGGATGGCACTGATTTTATGTAGATAGATGGGGTGGACGACACTGGTTTTATGTAGATAGATGGGTAGGAAGGCACTGGTTTTATGTAGAGAGATGGGGAGGACTACACTGCTTTTATGCAGACAGATGAGGAGGACGGCATTTTTTTTATGTTGATAAATGGGGAGGACAGCACTGGTTTTACGTAGTTAGATGGGTAGGAGGGCACTGGTTTTTTGTATAGAGATGTGGAGGACGGCACTGGATTCATGTAGAGAGATGGAGAGAACGGGCACTGGTTTTATCTAGATTGATGGGGAGGACGACAACTGGTTTTATGCAGACAGATGGGGAGGACGACACTGGTTTTATGCAGACAGATGGGGAGGACGGTACTGGTTTTATGAGAGAGATGGAGAGTATGGGACTGGTTTTATTTAGATAGATGGAGAGGACGGCACTGGTTTTATGTAGATATATGGGGAGGATGGCACTGGTTTTATGTAGATAGATGAGTAGGATGGCACTGATTTTATGTAGATAGATGGGGAGGACGGCACTGGTTTTATGTAGTTAGATGGGGAGGACAGCACTGGTATTATGTAGAGAGATGGAAAGGATGGCACTAGTTTTATATAGATAGATGGGGAGGACGGCACTGGTTTTATGTAGATAGGTGGGGAGGATGACACTGGTTTTATGTACTTAGTTGGGGCTGACGGCACAGGTTTTATGTAGTTAGATGGGTAGGATGGCACTGGTTTTATGTAGACGGGTGGGTAGGACGGCACTGGTTTTATTTAGAGAGATAGGGAGGATGGCACTGGTTTTATGTAGAGAGATTGAGAACACTGCACTGGTTTTACGTAGATAGATGGGGAGGATGGTACTGGTTTTATGAGAGAGATGGAGAGTACGGCACTGGTATGATGTATATAGATGGGAAGGGTGGCACTGGTTTTATGTAGAGAGATGCAGAGTACAGGACTGGTTTTATGTAGATAGATGGGGAGGATGGCACTGGTTTTATGTAGATAGATGAGTAGGATGGAACTGATTTTATGTAGATAGATGGGTGGACGACACTGGTTTTATGTAGATAGATGGGTAGGACGGCACTGGTTTTATGTAGAGAGATAGAGAGGACGGCTCTGGTTTTATATACGGAGATGGGGTGAATGGCACTGGTTTTATGTAGATAGATGAGTAGGATGGCACTGATTTTATGTAGATAGATGGGGTGGACGACACTGGTTTTATGTAGATAGATGGGTAGGAAGGCACTGGTTTTATGTACAGAGATGGGGAGGACGACACTGCTTTTATGCAGACAGATGGGGAGGACGGCATTTTTTTTATGTAGGTAGATGAGGAGGATGGCACTGGTTTTATGTAGATAGATGGGGAGGATGGCACTGTTTTTATGTAGATAGATGAGTAGGATGGCACTGGTTTTATGTAGTTAGATGGGTAGGAGGGCACTGGTTCTATTTAGAGAGATGTGGTGGAATGCACTGGTTTTATGTTGATGGATCAGTAGGACGGCACTGGTTTTATGTAGATAGATGAGTAGGATGGCACTGGTTTTATATAGAGAGATGTGGAGGACGGCACTGGATTCATGTAGAGAGATGGAGAGAATGATCACTGGTTTTATGTAGGTAGATGGTATGGGCTGCACTGGTTTTATGTAGATAGATGGGGAGGACAACACTGGTTTTATGTTGATGGATCAGTAGCACGGCACTGGTTTTATGTAGATAGATGGGTAGGACTTCAATGGTCTTATGCAGATAGATGAGGAAGATGGCACTGGTTTTATGTAGAGAGATAGAGAGGACGGCACTGGTATTATGTAGTTAGATGGGGAGGATGGCACTGGTTTTATCTAGTTCGTTGGGTACGACGACACTGGTTTTATCTAGATTGATGGAGAGGACGACACTGGTTTTATGCAGACAGATGGGGAGGACGGTACTGGTTTTATGAGAGAGATGGAGAGTACGGCACTGGTATTATGAAAATAGATGGGTAGGGTGGCACTGGTTTTATGTAGAGAGATGCAGAGGACAGGACTGGTTTTATGTAGATAGATGGGGAGGACGGCACTGTTTTTTATGTAGATAGATGAGTAGGTTTGCACTGGTTTTATGTAGAGAGATGTGGAGGACGGCACTGGATTCATGTAGAGAGATGGAGAGAACGGGCACTGGTTTTATGTAGGTAGATGGGGAGGACGACACTGGTTTTATGTTGATGGATCAGTAGCACGGCAATGGTCTTATGCAGATAGATGAGGAAGATGGCACTGGTTTTATGTAGAGAGATGGAGAGGACGGCACTGGTATTATGTAGTTAGATGGGGAGGATGGTACTGGTTTTATCTAGTTCGTTGGGTACGACGGCACTGGTTTTATCTAGATTGATGGGGAGGACGACACTGGTTTTATGCAGACAGATGGGGAGGACGGTACTGGTTTTATGCAAATAGATGGGGAGGACGGTACTGGTTTTATGAGAGAGATGGAGAGTACGGCACTGGTATTATGTATATAGATGGGTAGGGTGGCACTGGCTTTATGTAGAGAGATGCAGAGGACAAGACTGGTTTTATGTGGATACATGGGGAGGATGGCACTGATTTTATGTAGATAGATGGGTGGACGACACTGGTTTTCTGTGGAGAGATAGAGAGGACGGCTCTGGTTTTATATAGAGAGATGGGGTGGATGGCACTGGTTTTATGTAGATAGCTGAGTAGGATGGCACTGATTTTATGTAGACAGATGGGGTGGACGACACTGGTTTTATGTAGATAGATGGGTAGGAAGGCACTGGTTTTATGTAGAGAGATGGGGAGGACTACACTGCTTTTATGCAGACAGATGTGGAGGACGGCATTTTTTTTATGTTGATAAATGGGGAGGACAGCACTGGTTTTATGTAGTTAGATGGGTAGGAGGGCACTGGTTTTTTGTAGAGAGATGTGGAGGACGGCACTGGATTCATGTAGAGAGATGGAGAGAACGGGCACTGGTTTCATCTAGATTGATGGGGAGGACGACACTGGTTTTATGCAGACAGATGGGGAGGACGACACTGGTTTTATGCAGACAGATGGGGAGGACGGTACTGCTTTATGAGAGAGATGGAGAGTATGGGACTGGTTTTATTTAGATAGATGGAGAGGACGGCACTGGTTTTATGTAGATATATGGGGAGGATGGCACTGGTTTTATGTAGATAGATGAGTAGGATGGCACTGATTTTATGTAGATAGATGGGGAGGACGGCACTGGTTTTATGTAGTTAGATGGGGAGGTTGGCACTGGTTTTATCTAGTTCGTTGGGTACGACGGCACTGGTTTTATCTAGATTGATGGGGAGGACGACACTGGTTTTATGCAGACAGATGGGGAGGACGGTACTGGTTGTATGAGACAGCTGGAGAGTATGGTACTGGTTTTATTTAGATAGATGGGGAGGACGGCACTGGTTTTATGTAGATATATGGGGAGGATGGCACTGGTTTTATGTAGATAGATGAGTAGGATGGCACTGATTTTATGTAGATAGATGGGGAGGACGGCACTGGTTTTATGTAGTTAGATGGGGAGGACAGCACTGGTATTATGTCGAGAGATGGAAAGGATGGCACTAGTTTTATATAGATAGATGGGGAGGACGGCACTGGTTTTATGTAGATAGGTGGGGAGGATGACACTGGTTTTATGTACTTAGTTGGGGCGGACGGCACAGGTTTCATGTAGTTAGATGGGTAGGATGGCACTGGTTTTATGTAGACGGGAGGGTAGGACGGCACTGGTTTTATTTAGGGAGATGGGGAGGATGGCACTGGTTTTATGTAGAGAGATTGAGAACACGGCACTGGTTTTACGTAGATAGATGGGTAGGACAGCACTGGATTCATGTAGAGAGAAGGAGAGTACGTCACTGGTATTATGGATATAGATGGGTAGGACGGCCATGGTCTTATGTAGATAGATGAGGAAAATGGCACTGGTTTTATGTAGAGAGATGGAGAGGATGGCACTGGTATTATGTAGTTAGACGGGGAGGATGGCGCTGGTTTTATCTAGTTCGTTGGGTACGACGGCACTGTTTTTATGTAGTTAGATGGGTAGGAGGGCACTGGTTTTATTTAGAGAGATGGGGTGGATGGCACTGGTTTTATGTTGATGGATCAGTAGGACGGCACTGTTTTTATGTAGATAGATGAGTAGGATTGCACTGGTTTTATGTAGAGAGATGTGGAGGACGGCACTGGATTCATGTAGAGAGATGGAGAGAACTGGCACTGGTTTTATGTAGATAGATGGGGAGGACGACACTGGTTTTATGTTGATGGATCAGTAGCACGGCAATGGTCTTATGCAGATAGATGAGGAAGATGGCACTGGTTTTATGTAGAGAGATGGAGAGGACGGCACTGGTATTATGTAGTTAGATGGGGAGGATGGTACTGGTTTTATCTAGTTTGTTGGGTACGACGGCACTGGTTTTATCTAGATTGATGGGGAGGACGACACTGGTTTTATGCAAATAGATGGGGAGGACGGTACTGGTTTTATGAGAGAGATGGAGAGTACGGCACTGGTATTATGTATATAGATGGGTATGGTGGCACTGGTTTTATGTAGAGAGATGCAGAGGACAGGACTGGTTTTATGTGGATACATGGGGAGGATGGCACTGATTTTATGTAGATAGATGGGTGGACGACACTGGTTTTATGTAGAGAGATAGAGAGGACGGCTCTGGTTTTATATAGAGAGATGGGGTGGATGGCACTGGTTTTATGTAGATAGATGAGTAGGATGGCACTGATTTTATGTAGATAGATGGGGTGGACGACACTGGTTTTATGTAGATAGATGGGTAGGAAGGCACTGGTTTTATGTAGAGAGATGGGGAGGACTACACTGCTTTTATGCAGACAGATGAGGAGGACGGCATTTTTTTTATGTTGATAAATGGGGAGGACAGCACTGGTTTACGTAGTTAGATGGGTAGGAGGGCACTGGTTTTTTGTATAGAGATGTGGAGGACGGCACTGGATTCATGTAGAGAGATGGAGAGAACGGGCACTGGTTTTATCTAGATTGATGGGGAGGACGACACTGGTTTTATGCAGACAGATGGGGAGGACGACACTGGTTTTATGCAGACAGATGGGGAGGACGGTACTGGTTTTATGAGAGAGATGGAGAGTATGGGACTGGTTTTATTTAGATAGATGGAGAGGACGGCACTGGTTTTATGTAGATATATGGGGAGGATGGCACTGGTTTTATGTAGATAGATGAGTAGGATGGCACTGATTTTATGTAGATAGATGGGGAGGACGGCACTGGTTTTATGTAGTTAGATGGGGAGGACAGCACTGGTATTATGTAGAGAGATGGAAAGGATGGCACTAGTTTTATATAGATAGATGGGGAGGACGGCACTGGTTTTATGTAGATAGGTGGGAGGATGACACTGGTTTTATGTACTTAGTTGGGGCTGACGGCACAGGTTTTATGTAGTTAGATGGGTAGGATGGCACTGGTTTTATGTAGACGGGTGGGTAGGACGGCACTGGTTTTATTTAGAGAGATAGGGAGGATGGCACTGGTTTTATGTAGAGAGATTGAGAACACTGCACTGGTTTTACGTAGATAGATGGGGAGGATGGTACTGGTTTTATGAGAGAGATGGAGAGTACGGCACTGGTATGATGTATATAGATGGGAAGGGTGGCACTGGTTTTATGTAGAGAGATGCAGAGTACAGGACTGGTTTTATGTAGATAGATGGGGAGGATGGCACTGGTTTTATGTAGATAGATGAGTAGGATGGAACTGATTTTATGTAGATAGATGGGTGGACGACACTGGTTTTATGTAGATAGATGGGTAGGGACGGCACTGGTTTTATGTAGAGAGATAGAGAGGACGGCTCTGGTTTTATATACGGAGATGGGGTGAATGGCACTGGTTTTATGTAGATAGATGAGTAGGATGGCACTGATTTTATGTAGATAGATGGGGTGGACGACACTGGTTTTATGTAGATAGATGGGTAGGAAGGCACTGGTTTTATGTACAGAGATGGGGAGGACGACACTGCTTTTATGCAGACAGATGGGGAGGACGGCATTTTTTTTATGTAGGTAGATGAGGAGGATGGCACTGGTTTTATGTAGATAGATGGGGAGGATGGCACTGTTTTTATGTAGATAGATGAGTAGGATGGCACTGGTTTTATGTAGTTAGATGGGTAGGAGGGCACTGGTTCTATTTAGAGAGATGTGGTGGAATGCACTGGTTTTATGTTGATGGATCAGTAGGACGGCACTGGTTTTATGTAGATAGATGAGTAGGATGGCACTGGTTTTATATAGAGAGATGTGGAGGACGGCACTGGATTCATGTAGAGAGATGGAGAGAATGATCACTGGTTTTATGTAGGTAGATGGTATGGGCTGCACTGGTTTTATGTAGATAGATGGGGAGGACAACACTGGTTTTATGTTGATGGATCAGTAGCACGGCACTGGTTTTATGTAGATAGATGGGTAGGACTTCAATGGTCTTATGCAGATAGATGAGGAAGATGGCACTGGTTTTATGTAGAGAGATAGAGAGGACGGCACTGGTATTATGTAGTTTAGATGGGGAGGATGGCACTGGTTTTATCTAGTTCGTTGGGTACGACGACACTGGTTTTATCTAGATTGATGGAGAGGACGACACTGGTTTTATGCAGACAGATGGGGAGGACGGTACTGGTTTTATGAGAGAGATGGAGAGTACGGCACTGGTATTATGAAAATAGATGGGTAGGGTGGCACTGGTTTTATGTAGAGAGATGCAGAGGACAGGACTGGTTTTATGTAGATAGATGGGGAGGACGGCACTGGTTTTATGTAGATAGATGGGTAGGATGGCACTGGTTTTTATTTAGATAGATGGGGAGGACGGCTCTGGTTTTATATAGAGAGATGGGGTGGATGGCACTGGTTTTATGTAGATAGATGAGTAGGATGGCACTGATTTTATGTAGATAGATGGGGTGGACGACACTGGCTTTATGTAGATAGATGGGTAGGACGGCACTGGTTTTATGTAGAGAGATAGAGAGGACGGCTCTGGTTTCATATAGAGAGATGGGGTGGATGGCACTGGTTTTATGTAGATAGATGGGGAGGATGGCACTGGTTTTATGTAGATAGGTGGGTAGGACGGCACTGGTTTTATGTAGAGAGATAGAGAGGACGGCACTGGTTTTATATTGGTAGATGGGGAGGACAACAGTGGTTTTATGTTGATAGATGGAAAGGACGGCACTGGTTTTATGTAGAGAGATGGAGAGGACGGCACTGATTTTATGTAGAGAGACGGGGAGGAAGACTCTGGTTTTATGCATAGGGATGGGGAGGACGACACTGCTTTTATGCAGACAGATGGGGAGGACGGCATTTGTTTATGTAGATAGATGGGGAGGACGGCACTGGTTTTACGTAGAGCGATGGGGAGGACGACACTGGTTTTATGCAGACAGATGGGGAGGACGGCATTTGTTTAATGTAGATAGATGGGTAGGATAGCACTGGTTTTATGTAGGTAGATGGGTGGGACGGCACTGGTTTTATGTAGATAGATGGGTAGGTCGGCACTGTTTTCATGTAGATAGATGAGGAGGACGGCACTGGTTTTATGTAGTTAGATGGGTAGGAGGGCACTGGTTCTATTTAGAGAGATGGGGTGGAATGCACTGGTTTTATGTTGATGGATCAGTAGGACGGCACTGGTTTTATGTTAATAGATGAGTAGGATGGCACTGGTTTTATGTAGAGAGATGTGGAGGACGGCACTGGATTCATGTAGAGAGATGGAGAGAATGGGCACTGGTTTTATGTAGATAGATGGGGTGGACTGCACTGGTTTTATGTAGATAGATGGGGAGGACGGCAATGGTCTTATGCAGATAGATGAGGATGATGGCACTGCTTTTATGTAGAGAGATGGAGAGGACTGCACTGGTATTATGTAGTTAGATGGGGAGGATAGCACTGGTTTTATGTCGACGGGTGGGTAGGACGGCACTGGCTTCATTTAGAGAGATGGGGAGGATGGCACTGGTTTTATGTAGAGAGATTGAGAACACGGCACTGGTTTTACATAGATAGATGGGTAGGACGGCACTGGTTTTATGTAGATAGTTGGGGAGGATGGCACTGGTTTTATGTAGATAGATGGGGAGGATGGCACTGGTTTTATGTAGAGAGATGGAGAGGACGGCACTGGTTTTATGCAGACAGATGGGGAGGACGGTACTGGTTTTATGAGAGAGATGGAGAGTACGGCACTGGTATTATGTATATAGATGGGTAGGGTGGCACTGGTTTTATGTAGAGAGATGCAGAGGACAGGACTGGTTTTATGTAGATAGATGGGGGGACGGCACTGGTTTTATGTAGATAGATGGGTAGGATGGCACTGGTTTTATGTAGACAAATGGGGAGGACGGCACTGGTTTTATGTAGATAGATGGGGAGGATGGCACTGATTTTATGTAGATAGATGGGAGGACGGCACTTGTTTTATGTAGATAGATGGGTAGGACGGCACTGATTTTATGTAGATAGATGGGGAGGACGGCACTTGTTTTATGTAGATAGATGGGTAGGACGGCAATGGTCTTATGCAGATAGATGAGGAAGATGGCACTGGTTTTATGTAGAGAGATGGAGAGGACGGCACTGGTTTTATGTAGATAGATGAGGAGGATGGCACTGGTTTTATGTAGTTAGAAGGGTAGGAGGGCACTGGTTCTATTTAGAGAGATGGGGTGGAATGCACTGGTTTTATGTTGATGGATCAGTAGGACGGCACTGGTTATATGTAGATAGATGAGCAGGATGGCACTGGTTTTATGTAGAGAGATGTGGAGGACGGCACTGGATTCATGTAGAGAGATGGAGAGAATGGGCACTGGTTTTATGTAGATAGATGGGGTGGACTGCACTGGTTTTATGTAGATAGATGGGGAGGACAACAATGGTTTTATGTTGAAGGATCAGTAGCATGGCACTGGTTTTATGTAGATAGATGGGTAGGACGGGAATGGTTTTTCTAGTTCGTTGGGTACGATGGCACTGGTTTTATCTAGATTGATTGGGAGGACGACACTGTTTTTATGCAGTCAGATGGGGAGGACGGTACTGGTTTTATGAAAGAGATGGAGAGTACGGCACTGGTATTATGTATATAGATGGGTAGGGTGGCACTGGTTTTATGTAGAGAGATGGGGAGGACGGCACTTGTTTCATGTAGATAGATGGGGAGGACAGCACTGCTTTTATGTAGATAGATGGGTAGGATGGCACTGGTTTTATGTAGATAAATGGGGAGGACGACACTGGTTTTATGTAGATAGATGGGGAGTTTGGCACTGGTTTTATGTGGATAGATGAGTAGGATGGCACTGGTTTTATGTAGAGAGATGCATCGGACAGGACTGGTTGTATGTAGATAGATGGGGAGGATGGCACTGATTTTATGTAGATAGATGGATAGGACGGCACTGGTTTTATTTAGGGAGATGGGGAGGATGGCACTGGTTTTATGTAGATAGGTGAGTAGGGTGGCACTGGTTTTATGTAGATAGATGGGGAGGACGGCACTGGTTTTATGTAGATAGATGAGTAGGATGGCACTGATTTTATGTAGATAGATGGGTAGGACGGCACTGGTTTTATTTAGAGAGATGGGGAGGATGGCACTGGTTTTATGTACAGAGATTGAGAACACGGCACTGGTTTTACTTAGATAGATGGTAGGACGGCACTGGTTTTATGTAGATAGATGGGGAGGAGGGCACTGGTTTTATGTAGATAGGTGAGTAGGGTGGCACTGATTTTATGTAGATAGATGGGGTGGACGACACTGGTTTTATGTAGATAGATGGGTAGGACGGCACTGGTTTTATGTAGAGAGATAGAGAGGACGGCTCTGGTTTCATATAGAGAGATGGGGTGGATTGCACTGGTTTTATGTAGATAGATGGGTAGGATGGCACTGGTTTTATGTAGATAAATGGGGAGGACGACACTGGTTTATGTAGATAGATGGGGAGTTTGGCACTGGTTTTATGTAGAGAGATGCATAGGACAGGACTGGTTGTATGTAGATAGATGGGGAGGATGGCACTGATTTTATGTAGATTAATGGGTAGGACGGCACTGGTTTTATTTAGGGAGATGGGGAGGATGGCACTGGTTTTATGTAGATAGGTGAGTAGGGTGGCACTGGTTTTATGTAGATAGATGGGGAGGACGGCACTGGTTTTATCTAAGATAGATGAGTAGGATGTCACTGATTTTATGTAGATAGATGGGTAGGACGGCACTGGTTTTATTTAGAGAGATGGGGAGGATGGCACTGGTTTTATGTACAGAGATTGAGAACACGGCACTGGTTTTACTTAGATAGATGCTGGACGGCACTGGTTTTATGTAGATAGATGGGGAGGATGGCACTGGTTTTATGTAGATAGGTGAGTAGGGTGGCACTGATTTTATGTAGATAGATGGGGTGGACGACACTGGTTTTATGTAGATAGATGGGTAGGACGGCACTGGTTTTATGTAGAGAGATAGAGAGGACGGCTCTGGTTTCATATAGAGAGATGGGGTGGATTGCACTGGTTTTATGAAGATAGATGGGGAGGATGGCACTTGTTTTATGTAGATAGATGGGTAGGACGGCACTGGTTTTATATAGGTAGATGGGGAGGACAACAGTGGTTTTATGTAGATAGATGGAAAGGACGGCACTGGTTTTATGTAGAGAGATGGAGAGGACGGCACTGATTTTATGTAGAGCGATGGGGAGGACGACACTGGTTTTATGCAGACAGATGGGGAGGACGGCATTTGTTTTATGTAGATAGATGGGTAGGACAGCACTGGTTTTATGTAGGTAGATGGGTGGGACGGCACTGGTTTTATGTAGATAGATGGGTAGGTCGGCACTGTTTTTATGTAGATAGATGAGGAGGACGGCACTGGCTTTATGTAGTTAGATGGGTAGGAGGGCGCTGGTTCTATTTAGAGAGATGGGGTGGAATGCACTGGTTTTATGTTGATGGATCAGTAGGACGGCACTGGTTTTATGTAGATAGATGAGTAGGATAGCACTGGTTTTATGTAGAGAGATGTGGAGGACGGCACTGGATTCATGTAGAGAGATGGAGAGAATGGGCACTGGTATTATGTAGAGAGATGGAGAGGACGGCACTGGTATTATGTAGTTAGATGGGGAGGATGGCACTGGTTTTATCTAGTTCGTTGGGTACGACGGCACTGGTTTTATCTAGATTGATGGGGAGGACGACACTGGTGTTATGCAGACAGATGGGGAGGACGGTACTGGTTTTATGAGAGAGATGGAGAGTACGGCACTGGTATTATGTATATAGATGTGTACGGTTGCACTGGTTTAATGTAGATAGATAGGTGGGACGGCACTTGTTTTATGTAGATAGATGAGGAGGACGGCACTGGTTTTATGTAGTTGGATGGGGTGGACGACACTGGTTTTATGTAGATAGATGGGGAGGATGACACTGGTTTTATGTACTTAGTTGGGGAGGACGGCACAGGTTTTATCTAGTTAGATGGGTAAGGATGGCACTGGTTTTATGTAGACGGGTGGGTAGGACGGCACTGGTTTTATGTAGATAGATAGGTAGGACGGCAATGCTCTTATGTAGATAGATGAGGAAGATGGCACTGCTTTTATGTAGACAGATGGAGAGGACTGCACTGGTATTATGTAGTTAGATGGAGAGGGTGGCACTGGTTTTATCTAGATTGATAGGGAAGGCGACACTGGTTTTATCTAGATTGATAGGGAGGGCGACACTGGTTTTATGCAGACAGATGGGGAGGATGACACTGGTTTTATGTACTTAGTTGGGGAGGACGGCACAGGTTTTATCTAGTTAGATGGGGTAGGATGGCACTGGTTTTATGTCGACGGGTGGGTAGGACGGCACTGGTTTTATTTAGAGAGATGGGGAGGATGACACTGGTTTTATGTAGAGAGATTGAGAACACGGCACTGGTTTTACGTAGATAGATGGGTAGGACGGCACTGGTTTTACGTAGATAGATCGGTAGGACGGCACTGGTTTTTATGTAGATAGATCGGGAGGATGGCACTGGTTTTTATGTAGATAGATGGGGAGGATGGCACTGGTTTATGTAGATAGATGAGTAGGATGGCACTGGTTTTATGTAGATAGATCGGGAGGATGGCACTGGTTTTATGTAGATAGATGGGGAGGATGGCACTGGTTTTATGTAGATAGATGAGTAGAATGGCACTCGTTGTATGTAGAGAGATGGAGAGGACAGCACTGGTATTATGTAGTTAGATGGGGAGGGTGGCACTGGTTTTATCTTGATTGATAGGGAAGGCGACACTGGTTTTATCTAGATTGATAGGAGGGCGACACTGGTTTTATGCAGACAGATGGGGAGGACGGTACTGGTTTTATGAGAGAGATGGAGAGTACGGCACTGGTATTATGTATATAGATGGGTAGGGTGGCACTGGTTTTATGTAGAGAGATGCAGAGGACAGGACTGGTTTTATGTAGATAGATGGGTAGGATGGCACTGGTTTTATGTAGATAGATGGGGAGGATGGCACTGGTTTTATGTAGATAGATCAGTAGGGTGGCAGTGATTTTATGTAGATAGATGGGGTGGACGACACTGGTTTTATGTAGTTAGAAGGGTAGGAGGGCACTGGTTTTATTTAGAGAGATGGGGTGGATCTCACTGGTTTTATGTTGATGGATCAGTAGGACGGCACTGGTTTTATGTAGATAGATGGGTAGGACGGCTCTGATTTTATGTAGATAGATGGGGAGGACGGCACTTGTTTTATGTAGATAGATGGGTAGGACGGCAATGGTCTTATGCAGATAGATGAGGAAGATGGCACTGGTTTTTTGTAGAGAGATGGAGTGACCAGCACTGGTTTTATGTGGTTAGATGGGTAGGAGGGCACTGGTTCTATTTAGAGAGATGGGGTGGAATGCACTGGTTTTATGTTGATGGATCAGTAGGACGGCACTGGTTTTATGTAGATAGATGAGTAGGATGGCACTGGTTTTATGTAGAGAGATAGAGAGGACGGCACTGGTATTATGTAGTTAGATGGGGAGGATGGCACTGGTTTTATCTAGTTCGTTGGGTACGATGGCACTGGTTTTACCTAGATTGATGGGGAGGACGACACTGTTTTTATGCAGTCAGATGGGGAGGACGGTACTGGTTTTATGAGAGAGATGGATAGTACGGTACTGGTATTATGTATATAGATGGGTAGGGTGGCACTGGTTTTACGTAGAGAGATGGGGAGGACGGCACTTGTTTCATGTAGATAGATGGGGAGGACAGCACTGGTTTTATGTAGATAGATGGGTAGGATGGCACTGGTTTTATGTAGACAAATGGGGAGGACGGCACTGATTTTATGTAGATAGATGGGGAGGACGGCACTTGTTTCATGTAGATAGATGGGGAGGACGGCACTGGTATTATGTAGAGAGATGGAAAGGATGGAACTAGTTTTATATAGATAGATGGGGAGGACGGCACTGGTTTTATGTTGATGGATCAGTAGCACGGCACTGGTTTGATGTAGATAGATGGGTAGGACGGCAATGGTCTTATGCAGATAGATGAGGAAGATGGCACTGGTTTTATGTAGAGAGATGGAGAGGACGGCACTTGTTTTATTTAGAGAGATGGGGAGGATGGCACTGGTTTTATGTAGATAGATCGGTAGGACGGCAATGGTCTTATGCAGATAGATGAGGAAGATGGCACTGGTTTTATGTAGAGAGATGGAGAGGACGGCACTTGTATTATGTAGTTAGATGGGGAGGATGGCACTGGTTTTATCTAGTTCGTTGGGTACGACGGCACTGGTTTTATCTAGATTGATGGGGAGGACGACACTGGTTTTATACAGACAGATGGGGAGGACGGTACTGGTTTTATGAGAGAGATGGAGAGTACGGCACGGGTATTATGTATATAGATGGGTAGGGTGGCACTGGTTTTATGTAGATAGATGCAGAGGACAGGACTGGTTTCATGTAAATAGATGGGGAGGACGGCACTGGTTTTATGTTGATGGATCAGTAGCACGGCACTGGTTTTATGTAGATAGATGGGTAGGACGGCAATGGTCTTATGCAGATAGATGAGGAAGATGGCACTGGTTTTATGTAGATAGATGGGTAGGACGGCAATGGTCTTATGCAGATAGATGAGGAAGATGGCACTGGTTTTATGTAGAGAGATGGAGAGGACGGCACTGGTATTATGTAGTTAGATTGGGAGGATGGCACTGGTTTTATCTAGTTCGATGGGTACGACGGCACTGGTTTTATCTAGATTGATGGGGAGGACGACACTGGTTTTATGAGAGAGATGGAGAGTACGGCACTGGTATTATGTATATAGATGGGTAGGGTGGCACTGGTTTTATGTAGATAGATGGGTAGGATGGCACTGGTTTTATGTAGACAAATGGGGAGGACGGCACTGGTTTTATGTAGATAGATGGGGAGGATGGCACTGGTTTTATGTAAATAGATGGGTAGGATGGCACTGGTTTTATGTAGATAGATGGGGAGGATGGCACTGGTTTTATGTAGATAGATCAGTAGGGTGGCAGTGATTTTATGTAGATAGATGGGGTGGACGACACTGGTTTTATGTAGTTAGAAGGGTAGGAGGGCACTCGTTTTATTTAGAGAGATGGGGTGGATCTCACTGGTTTTATGTTGATGGATCAGTAGGACGGCACTGGTTTTATGTAGATAGATGGGTAGGACGGCTCTGATTTTATGTAGATAGATGGGGAGGACGGCACTTGTTTTATGTAGATAGATGGGTAGGACGGCAATGGTCTTATGCAGATAGATGAGGAAGATGGCACTGGTTTTATGTAGAGAGATGGATTGACCAGCACTGGTTTTATGTGGTTAGATGGGTAGGAGGGCACTGGTTCTATTTAGAAAGATGGGTGGAATGCACTGGTTTTATGTTGATGGATCAGTAGGACGGCACTGGTTTTATGTAGATAGATGAGTAGGATGGCACTGGTTTTATGTAGAGAGATGTGGAGGACGGCACTGGATTCATGTAGAGAGATGGAGAGAATGGGCACTGGTTTTATGTAGATAGATGGGGTGAACTGCGCAGGTTTTATGTAGATAGATGGGGAGGACAACACTGGTTTTATGTTGAAGGATCAGTAGCACGGCACTGGTTTTATGTAGATAGATGGGTAGGACGGCAATGGTCTTATGCAGATAGATGAGGAAGATGGCACTGGTTTTATGTAGAGAGATAGAGAGGACGGCACTGGTATTATGTAGTTAGATGGGGAGGATGGCACTGGTTTTATCTAGTTCGTTGGGTACGATGGCACTGGTTTTATCTAGATTGATGGGGAGGACGACACTGTTTTTATGCAGTCAGATGGGGAGGACGGTACTGGTTTTATGAGAGAGATGGATAGTACGGCACTGGTATTATGTATATAGATGGGTAGGATGGCACTGGTTTTATGTAGACAAATGGGGAGGACGGCACTGGTTTTATGTAGATAGATGGGCAGTTTGGCACTGGTTTTATGTGGATAGATGAGTAGGATGGCACTGATTTTATGTAGATAGATGGGGGGGACAGCACTTGTTTCATGTAGATAGATGGGGAGGACGGCACTGGTATTATGTAGAGAGATGGAAAGGATGGCACTAGTTTTTTATAGATAGATGGGGAGGACGGCACTGGTTTTATGTTGATGGATCAGTAGCACGGCACTGGTTTGATGTAGATAGATGGGTAGGACGGCAATGGTCTTATGCAGATAGATGAGGAAGATGGCACTGGTTTTATGTAGAGAGATGGAGAGGACGGCACTGGTATTATATAGTTAGATGGGGAGGATGGCACTGGTTTTATCTAGTTCGTTGGGTACGACGGCACTGGTTTTATCTAGATTGATGGGGAGGACGACACTGGTTTTATGCAAATTGATGGGGAGGACGGTACTGGTTTTATGAGAGAGATGGAGAGTACGGCACTGGTATTATGTATATAGATGGGTATGGTGGCACTTGTTTTATGTAGAGAGATGCATAGGACAGGACTGGTTGTATGTAGATAGATGGGGAGGATGGCACTGGTTTTATGTAGATAGATGAGTAGGATGGCACTGATTTTATGTAGATAGATGGGTAGGACGGCACTGGTTTTATTTAGAGAGATGGGGAGGATGGCACTGGTTTTATGTAGATATATGAGTAGGATGGCCCTGATTTTATGTAGATAGATGGGTAGGACGGCACTGTTTTTATTAAGATAGATGAGTAGGATTGCACTGGTTTTATGTAGAGAGATGTGGAGGACGGCACTGGATTCATGTAGAGAGATGGAGAGAACGGGCACTGGTTTTATGTAGATTGATGGGGAGGACGACACTGGTTTTATGTTGATGGATCAGTAGCACGGCAATGGTCTTATGCAGATAGATGAGGAAGATGGCACTGGTTTTATGTAGAGAGATGGAGAGGACGGCACTGGTACTATGTAGTTAGATGGGGAGGATGGCACTGGTTTTATCTAGTTCGTTGGGTACGACGGCACTGGTTTTAGCTCGATTGATGGGGAGGACGACACTGGTTTTATGCAAATAGATGGGGAGGACGGTACTGGTTTTATGAGAGAGATGGAGAGTACGGCACTGGTATTATGTATATAGATGGGTATGGTGGCACTGGTTTTATGTAGAGAGATGCAGAGGACAGGACTGGTTTTATGTGGATACATGGGGAGGATGGCACTGATTTTATGTAGATAGATGGGTGGACGACACTGGTTTTATGTAGATAGATGGGTAGGACGGCACTGGTTTTATGTAGAGAGATAGAGAGGACGGCTCTGGTTTTATATAGAGAGATGGGGTGGATGGCACTGGTTTTATGTAGATAGATGAGTAGGATGGCACTGATTTTATGTAGATAGATGGGGTGGACGACACTGGTTTTATGTAGATAGATGGGTAGGAAGGCACTGGTTTTATGTAGAGAGATGGGGAGGACTACACTGCTTTTATGCAGACAGATGAGGAGGACGGCATTTTTTTTATGTAGATAGATGGGGAGGACAGCACTGGTTTTATGTAGTTAGATGGGTAGGAGGGCACTGGTTTTATGTAGAGAGATGTGGAGGACGGCACTGGATTCATGTAGAGAGATGGAGAGAACGGGCACTGGTTTTATCTAGATTGATGGGGAGGACGACACTGGTTTTATGCAGACAGATGGGGAGGACGACACTGGTTTTATGCAGACAGATGGGGAGGACGGTACTGGTTTTATGAGAGAGATGGAGAGTATGGGACTGGTTTTATTTAGATAGATGGAGAGGACGGCACTGGTTTTATGTAGATATATGGGGAGGATGGTACTGGTTTTATGTAGATAGATGAGTAGGATGGCACTGGTATTATGTAGAGAGATGGAAAGGATGGCACTAGTTTTATATAGATAGATGGGGAGGACGGCACTGGTTTTATGTGGATAGGTGGGGAGGATGACACTGGTTTTATGTACTTAGTTGGGGCTGATGGCACAGGTTTTATGTAGTTAGATGGGTAGGATGGCACTGGTTTTATGTAGACGGGTGGGTAGGACGGCACTGGTTTTATTTAGAGAGATGGGGAGGATGGCACTGGTTTTATGTAGAGAGATTGAGAACACTGCACTGGTTTTACGTAGATAGATGGGTAGGACGGCACTGGATTCATGTAGAGAGATGGAGAGTACGGCACTGGTATTATGTATATAGATGGGTAGGACGGCCATGGTCTTATGTAGATAGATGAGGAAAAGGGCACTGGTTTTATGTAGAGAGATGGAGAGGATGGCACTGGTATTATGTAGTTAGACGGGGAGGAGGGCACTGGTTTTATTTAGAGAGATGGGGTGGATGGCACTGGTTTTATGTTGATGGATCAGTAGGACGGCACTGTTTTTATGTAGATAGATGAGTAGGATTGCACTGGTTTTATGCAGAGAGATGTGGAGGACGGCACTGGATTCATGTAGAGAGATGGAGAGAACGGGCACTGGTTTTATGTAGATAGATGGGGAGGACGACACTGGTTTTATGTTGATGGATCAGTAGCACGGCAATGGTCTTATGCAGATAGATGAGGAAGGTGGCACTGGTTTTATGTAGAGAGATGGAGAGGACGGCACTGGTATTATGTAGTTAGATGGGGAGGATGGCACTGGTTTTATGCAAATAGATGGGGAGGACGGTACTGGTTTTATGAGAGAGATGGAGAGTACGGCACTGGTATTATGTATATAGATGGGTATGGTGGCACTGGTTTCATGTAGAGAGATGCAGAGGACAGGACTGGTTTTATGTGGATACATGGGGAGGATGGCACTGATTTTATGTAGATAGATGGGTGGACGACACTGGTTTTATGTAGATAGATGGGTAGGACGGCACTGGTTTTATGTAGAGAGATAGAAAGGACGGCTCTGGTTTTATATAGAGAGATGGGGTGGATGGCACTGGTTTTATGTAGATAGATGAGTAGGATGGCACTGATTTTATGTAGATAGATGGGGTGGACGACACTGGTTTTATGTAGATAGATGGGTAGGAAGGCACTGGTTTTATGTAGAGAGATGGGGAGGACTACACTGCTTTTATGCAGACAGATGAGGAGGACGGCATTTTTTTTATGTAGATAGATGGGGAGGACAGCACTGGTTTTATGTAGTTAGATGGGTAGGAGGGCACTGGTTTTATGTAGAGAGATGTGGAGCATGGCACTGGATTCATGTAGAGAGATGGAAAGGATGGCACTTGTTTAATATAGATAGATGGGGAGGACGGCACTGGTTTTATGTTGATGGATCAGTAGCACGGCACTGGTTTCATGTAGATAGATGGGTAGGACGGCAATGGTCTTATGCAGATAGATGAGGAAGATGACACTGGTTTTATGTAGAGAGATGGAGAGGACTGCACTGGTATTATGTAGTTAGATGGGGAGGATGGCACTGGTTTTATCTAGTTCATTGGGTACGACGGCACTGGTTTTATCTAGATTGATGGGGAGGACGACACTGGTTTCATGCAAATAGATGGGGAGGACGGTACTGGTTTTACGAGAGAGATGGAGAGTACGGCACTGGTATTATGTATATAGATGGGTATGGTGGCACTGGTTTTATGTAGAGAGATGCAGAGGACAGGACTGGTTGTATGTAGATAGATGGGGAGGATGGCACTGGTTTTATGTAGGTAGATGAGTAGGATGGCACTGATTTTATGTAGATAGATGGGTAGGATGGCACTGGTTTTATTTAGAGAGATGGGGAGGATGGCACTGGTTTTATGTAGATAGAAGAGTAGGATGGCACTGATTTTATGTAGATAGATGGGGTGGACAACACTGGCTTTATGTAGATAGATGGGTAGGACGGCACAGGTTTTATGTAGAGAGATAGAGAGGACGGCTCTGGTTTCATATAGAGAGATGGGGTGGATGGCACTGGTTTTATGTAGATAGATGGGGAGGATGGCACTGGTTTTATGTAGATAGGTGGAAAGGACGGCACTGGTTTTATCTAGAGAGATGGAGAGGACGGCACTGATTTTATGTAGAGAGACGGGGAGGAAGACACTGGTTTTATGCATAGGGATGGGGAGGACGACACTGCTTTTATGCAGACAGATGGGGAGGACGGCATTTGTTTTATGTAGATAGATGGGTAGGACAGCACTGGTTTTATGTAGGTAGATGGGTGGGACGGCACTGGTTTTATGTAGATAGATGGGTAGGTCGGCACTGTTTTCATGTAGATAGATGAGGAGGACGGCACTGGTTTTATGTAGTTAGATGGGTAGGAGGGCACTGGTTCTATTTAGAGAGATGGGGTGGAATGCACTGGTTTTATGTTGATGGATCAGTAGGACGGCACTGGTTTTATGTTAATAGATGAGTAGGATGGCACTGGTTTTATGTAGAGAGATGTGGAGGACGGCACTGGATTCATGTAGAGAGATGGAGAGAATGGGCACTGGTTTTATGTAGATAGATGGGGTGGACTGCACTGGTTTTATGTAGATAGATGGGGAGGACGGCAATGGTCTTATGCAGATAGATGAGGATGATGGCACTGCTTTTATGTAGAGAGATGGAGAGGACTGCACTGGTATTATGTAGTTAGATGGGGAGGATGGCACTGGTTTTATGTCGACGGGTGGGTAGGACGGCACTGGTTTCATTTAGAGAGATGGGGAGGATGGCACTGGTTTTATGTAGAGAGATTGAGAACACGGCACTGGTTTTACGTAGATAGATGGGTAGGACGGCACTGGTTTTATGTAGATAGATGGGGAGGATGGCACTGGTTTTATGTAGATAGATGGGGAGGATGGCACTGGTTTTATGTAGAGAGATGGAGAGGACGGCACTGGTTTTATGCAGACAGATGGGGAGGACGGTACTGGTTTTATGAGAGAGATGGAGAGTACGGCACTGGTATTATGTATATAGATGGTTAGGGTGGCACTGGTTTTATGTAGAGAGATGCAGAGGACAGGACTGGTTTTATGTAGATAGATGGGGGGACGGCACTGGTTTTATGTAGATAGATGGGTAGGATGGCACTGTTTTTATGTAGACAAATGGGGAGGACGGCACTGGTTTTATGTAGATAGATGGGGAGGATGGCACTGATTTTATGTAGATAGATGGGGAGGACGGCACTTGTTTTATGTAGATAGATGGGTAGGACGGCACTGATTTTATGTAGATAGATGGGGAGGACGGCACTTGTTTTATGTAGATAGATGGGTAGGACGGCAATGGTCTTATGCAGATAGATGAGGAAGATGGCACTGGTTTTATGTAGAGAGATGGAGAGGACGGCACTGGTTTTATGCAGTTAGAAGGGTAGGAGGGCACTGGTTCTATTTAGAGAGATGGGGTGGAATGCACTGGTTTTATGTTGATGGATCAGTAGGACGGCACTGGTTATATGTAGATAGATGAGTAGGATGGCACTGGTTTTATGTAGAGAGATGTGGAGGACGGCACTGGATTCATGTAGAGAGATGGAGAGAATGGGCACTGGTTTTATGTAGATAGATGGGGTGGACTGCACTGGTTTTATGTAGATAGATGGGGAGGACAACAATGGTTTTATGTTGAAGGATCAGTAGCACGGCACTGGTTTTATGTAGATAGATGGGTAGGACGGGAATGGTCTTATGCAGATAGATGGGGAGGATGGCACTGGTTTTATCTAGTTCGTTGGGTACGACGGCACTGGTTTTATCTAGATTGATGGTGAGGACTACACTGTTTTTATGCAGTCAGATGGGGAGGACGGTACTGGTTTTATGAAAGAGATGGAGAGTACGGCACTGGTATTATGTATATAGATGGGTAGGGTGGCACTGGTTTCATGTAGAGAGATGGGGAGGACGGCACTTGTTTCATGTAGATAGATGGGGAGGACAGCACTGGTTTTATGTAGATAGATGGGTAGGATGGCACTGGTTTTATGTAGATAAATGGGGAGGACGACACTGGTTTTATGTAGATAGATGGGGAGTTTGGCACTGGTTTTATGTGGATAGATGAGTAGGATGGCACTGGTTTTATGTAGAGAGATGCATAGGACAGGACTGGTTGTATGTAGATAGATGGGGAGGATGGCACTGGTTTTATGTAGATAGATGAGTAGGATGGCACTGATTTTATGTAGATAGATGGGTAGGACGGCACTGGTTTTATTTAGGGAGATGGGGAGGATGGCACTGGTTTTATGTAGAGAGATAGAGAGGACGGCTCTGGTTTCATATAGAGAGATGGGGTGGCTGGCACTGGTTTTATGTAGATAGATGGGGAGGATGGCACTGGTTTTATGTAGATGGATGGGTAGGACGGCACTGGTTTTAAGTAGAGAGATAGAGAGGACGGCACTTGTTTTATATAGGTAGATGGGGAGGACAACAGTGGTTTTATGTAGATAGATGGAAAGGACGGCTCTGGTTTTATGTAGAGAGATGGAGAGGACGGCACTGTTTTTATGTAGAGCGATGGGGAGGACGACACTGGTTTTATGCAGACAGATGGGGAGGACGGCATTTGTTTTATGTAGATGGATGGGTAGGACAGCACTGGTTTTATGTAGGTAGATGGGTGGGACGGCACTGGTTTTATGTAGATAGATGGGTAGGTCAGCACTGTTTTTATGTAGATAGATGAGGAGGACGGCACTGGCTTTATGTAGTTAGATGGGTAGGAGGGCACTGGTTCTATTTAGAGAGATGGGGTGGAATGCACTGGTTTTATGTTGATGGATCAGTAGGACGGCACTGGTTTTATGTAGATAGATGAGTAGGATAGCATTGGTTTTATGTAGAGAGATGTGGAGGACGGCACTGGATTCATGTAGAGAGATGGAGAGAATGGGCACTGGTTTTATGTAGATAGATGGGGTGGACTGCACTGGTTTTATGTAGATAGATGGGGAGGACGGCAATGGTCTTATGCAGATAGATGAGGATGATGGCACTGCTTTTATGTAGAGAGATGGAGAGGACTGCACTGGTATTATGTAGTTAGATGGGGAGGATGGCACTGGTTTTATCTAGTTCGTTGGGTACGACGGCACTGGTTTTATCTAGATTGATGGGGAGGACGACACTGGTTTTATGCAGACAGATGGGGAAGACCGTACTGGTTTTATGAGAGAGATGGAGAGTACGGCACTGGTATTATGTATATAGATGTGTACGGTGGCACTGGTTTAATGTAGATAGATAGGTGGGACGGCACTTGTTTTATGTAGATAGATGGGTAGGACGGCACTGGTTTTATGTATATAGATGAGGAGGACGGCACTGGTTTTATGTAGTTGGATGGGGTGGACGACACTGGTTTTATGTAGATAGATGGGAAGGATGGCACTGCTTTTATGTAGACAGATGGAGAGGACTGCACTGGTATTATGTAGTTAGATGGAGAGGGTGGCACTGGTTTTATCTAGATTGATAGGGAAGGCGACACTGGTTTTATCTAGATTGATAGGGAGGGCGACACTGGTTTTATGCAGACAGATGGGGAGGATGGCACTGATTTTATGTAGATAGATGGGGAGGACGGCATTTGTTTTATGTAGATAGATGGGTAGGACGGCTCTGATTTCATGTAGATAGATGGGGAGGACGGCACTTGTTTTATGTAGATAGATGGGTAGGACGGCAATAGTCTTATGCAGATAGATGAGGAAGATGGCACTGGTTTTATGTAGAGAGATGGAGAGGACGGCACTGGTTTTATGTGGTTAGATGGGTAGGAGGGCACTGGTTCTATTTAGAGAGATGGGGTGGAATGCACTGGTTTTATGTTGATGGATCAGTAGGACAGCACTGGCTTTATGTAGATAGATGAGTAGGATGGCACTGGTTTTATGTAGAGAGATGTGGAGGACGGCACTGGATTCATGTAGAGAGATGGAGAGAATGGGCACTGGTTTTATGTAGATAGATGGGGTGAACTGCACAGGTTTTATGTAGATAGATGGGGAGGACAACACTGGTTTTATGTTGAAGGATCAGTAGCACGGCACTGGTTTTATGTAGATAGATGGGTAGGACGGGAATGGTCTTATGCAGATAGATGAGGAAGATGGGACTGGTTTTATGTAGATAGATGGGTAGGACGGGAATGGTCTTATGCAGATAGATGAGGAAGATGGGACTGGTTTTATGTAGAGAGATAGAGAGGACGGCACTGGTATTATGTAGTTAGATGGGGAGGATGGCACTGGTTTTATCTAGTTCGTTGGGTACGATGGCACTGGTTTTATCTAGATTGATGGGGAGGACGACACTGGTTTTATGCAAATAGATGGGGAGGACGGTACTGGTTTTATGAGAGAGATGGAGAGTACGGCACTGGTATTATGTATATAGATGGGTATGGTGGCACTGGTTTTATGTAGAGAGATGCAGAGGACAGGACTGGTTTTATGTGGATACATGGGGAGGATGGCACTGATTTTATGTAGATAGATGGGTGGACGACACTGGTTTTATGTAGATAGATGGGTAGGACGGCACTGGTTTTATGTAGAGAGATAGAAAGGACGGCTCTGGTTTTATATAGAGAGATGGGGTGGATGGCACTGGTTTTATGTAGATAGATGAGTAGGATGGCACTGATTTTATGTAGATAGATGGGGTGGACGACACTGGTTTTATGTAGATAGATGGGTAGGAAGGCACTGGTTTTATGTAGAGAGATGGGGAGGACTACACTGCTTTTATGCAGACAGATGAGGAGGACGGCATTTTTTTATGTAGATAGATGGGGAGGACAGCACTGGTTTTATGTAGTTAGATGGGTAGGAGGGCACTGGTTTTATGTAGAGAGATGTGGAGCATGGCACTGGATTCATGTAGAGAGATGGAGAGAACGGGCACTGGTTTTATGTAGATAGATGAGTAGGATTGCACTGGTTTTATGAAGAGAGATGTGGAGGATGGCACTGGATTTCATGTAGAGAGATGGAAAGGATGGCACTTGTTTTATATAGATAGATGGGGAGGACGGCACTGGTTTTATGTTGATGGATCAGTAGCACGGCACTGGTTTCATGTAGATAGATGGGTAGGACGGCAATGGTCTTATGCAGATAGATGAGGAAGATGGCACTGGTTTTATGTAGAGAGATGGAGAGGACGGCACTGGTATTATGTAGTTAGATGGGGAGGATGGCACTGGTTTTATCTAGTTCATTGGGTACGACGGCACTGGTTTTATCTAGATTGATGGGGAGGACGACACTGGTTTCATGCAAATAGATGGGGAGGACGGTACTGGTTTTACGAGAGAGATGGAGAGTACGGCACTGGTATTATGTATATAGATGGGTATGGTGGCACTGGTTTTATGTAGAGAGATGCAGAGGACAGGACTGGTTGTATGTAGATATATGGGGAGGATGGCACTGGTTTTATGTAGGTAGATGAGTAGGATGGCACTGATTTTATGTAGATAGAAGAGTAGGATGGCACTGATTTTATGTAGATAGATGGGGTGGACAACACTGGCTTTATGTAGATAGATGGGTAGGACGGCACAGGTTTTATGTAGAGAGATAGAGAGGACGGCTCTGGTTTCATATAGAGAGATGGGCTGGATGGCACTGGTTTTATGTAGATAGATGGGGAGGATGGCACTGGTTTTATGTAGATAGGTGGGTAGGACGGCACTGGTTTTATGTAGAGAGATAGAGAGGACGGCACTGGTTTTATATTGGTAGATGGGGAGGACAACAGTGGTTTTATGTTGATAGATGGAAAGGACGGCACTGGTTTTATGTAGAGAGATGGAGAGGACGGCACTGATTTTATGTAGAGAGACGGGGAGGAAGACACTGGTTTTATGCATAGGGATGGGGAGGACGACACTGCTTTTATGCAGACAGATGGGGAGGACGGCATTTGTTTTATGTAGATAGATGGGTTGGACAGCACTGGTTTTATGTAGGTAGATGGGTGGGACGGCACTGGTTTTATGTAGATAGATGGGTAGGTCGGCACTGTTTTCATGTAGATAGATGAGGAGGACGGCACTGGTTTTATGTAGTTAGATGGGTAGGAGGGCACTGGTTCTATTTAGAGAGATGGGGTGGAATGCACTGGTTTTATGTTGATGGATCAGTAGGACGGCACTGGTTTTATGTTAATAGATGAGTAGGATGGCACTGCATTTATGTAGAGAGATGGAGAGGACTGCACTGGTTTTATGTAGATAGATGGGTAGGATGGCACTGGTTTTATGTAGACAAATGGGGAGGACGGCACTGGTTTTATGTAGATAGATGGGGAGGATGGCACTGATTTTATGTAGATAGATGGGGAGGACGGCACTGGTTTTATGTTGATGGATCAGTAGCACGGCACTGGTTTTATGTAGATAGATGGGTAGGACGGCAATGGTCTTATGCAGATAGATGAGGAAGATGGCACTGGTTTTATGTAGATAGATGGGTAGGACGGCAATGGTCTTATGCAGATAGATGAGGAAGATGGCACTGGTTTTATGTAGAGAGATGGAGAGGACGGCACTGGTATTATGTAGTTAGATTGGGAGGATGGCACTGGTTTTATCTAGTTCGATGGGTACGACGGCACTGGTTTTATCTAGATTGATGGGGAGGACGACACTGGTTTTATGAGAGAGATGGAGACTACGGCACTGGTATTATGTATATAGATGGGTAGGGTGGCACTGGTTTTATGTAGATAGATGGGTAGGATGGCACTGGTTTTATGTAGACAAATGGGGAGGACGGCACTGGTTTTATGTAGATAGATGGGGAGGATGGCACTGGTTTTATGTAAATAGATGGGTAGGATGGCACTGGTTTTATGTAGATAGATGGGGAGGATGGCACTGGTTTTATGTAGATAGATCAGTAGGATGGCACTGATTTTATGTAGATAGATGGGGTGGACGACACTGGTTTTATGTAGATAGATGGGTAGGACGGCACTGGTTTTTATGTATAGAGATAGAGAGGACGGCACTGATTTTATATAGAGAGTTGGGGTGGATGGCACTGGTTTTATGTAGTTAGAACGGTAGGAGGGCACTGGTTTTATTTAGAGAGATGGGGTGGATCTCACTGGTTTTATGCTGATGGATCAGTAGGACGGCACTGGTTTTATGTAGATAGATGAGTAGGATGGCACTGGTTTTATGTAGAGAGAAGTGGAGGACGGCACTGGATTCATGTAGAGAGATGGAGAGAATGGGCACTGGTTTTATGTAGATAGATGGGGTGAACTGCACAGGTTTTATGTAGATAGATGGGGAGGACAACACTGGTTTTATGTTGAAGGATCAGTAGCACGGCACTGGTTTTATGTAGATAGATGGGTAGGACGGCAATGGTCTTATGCAGATAGATGAGGAAGATGGCACTGGTTTTATGTAGAGAGATAGAGAGGACGGCACTGGTATTATGTAGTTAGATGGGGAGGATGGCACTGGTTTTATCTAGTTCGTTGGGTACGATGGCACTGGTTTTATCTAGATTGATGGGGAGGACGACACTGTTTTTATGCAGTCAGATGGGGAGGACGGTACTGGTTTTACGAGAGAGATGGATAGTACGGCACTGGTATTATGTATATAGATGGGTAGGGTGGCACTGGTTTTACGTAGAGAGATGGGGAGGACGGCACTTGTTTCATGTAGATAGATGGGGAGGACAGCACTGGTTTTATGTAGATAGATGGGTAGGATGGCACTGGTTTTATGTAGACAAATGGGGAGGTCGGCACTGGTTTTATGTAGATAGATGGGGAGTTTGGCACTGGTTTTATGTGGATACATGAGTAGGATGGCACTGATTTTATGTAGATAGATGGGGAGGACGGCACTTGTTTCATGTAGATAGATGGGGAGGACGGCACTGGTATTATGTAGAGAGATGGAAAGGATGGCACTAGCTTTATATAGATAGATGGGGAGGACGGCACTGTTTTTATGTTGATGGATCAGTAGCACGGCACTGGTTTGATGTAGATAGATGGGTAGGACGGCAATGGTCTTATGCAGATAGATGAGGAAGATGGCACTGGTTTTATGTAGAGAGATGGAGAGGACGGCACTGGTATTATATAGTTAGATGGGGAGGATGGCACTGGTTTTATCTAGTTCGTTGGGTACGACGGCACTGGTTTTATCTAGATTGATGGGGAGGACGACACTGGTTTTATGCAAATTGATGGGGAGGACGGTACTGGTTTTATGAGAGAGATGGAGAGTACGGCACTGGTATTATGTATATAGATGGGTATGGTGGCACTTGTTTTATGTAGAGAGATGCATAGGACAGGACTGGTTGTATGTAGATAGATGGGGAGGATGGCACTGGTTTTATGTAGATAGATGAGTAGGATGGCACTGATTTTATGTAGATAGATGGGTAGGACGGCACTGGTTTTATTTAGAGAGATGGGGAGGATGCACTGGTTTTATGTAGATAGATCGGTAGGACGGCAATGGTCTTATGCAGATAGATGAGGAAGATGGCACTGGTTTTATGTAGAGAGATGGAGAGGACGGCACTGGTATTATGTAGTTAGATGGGGAGGATGGCACTGGTTTTATCTAGTTCGTTGGGTACGACGGCACTGGTTTTATCTAGATTGATGGGAAGGACGACACTGGTTTTATGCAGACAGATGGGGAGGACAGTACTGGTTTTATGAGAGAGATGGAGAGTACGGCACGGGTATTATGTATATAGATGGGTAGGGTGGCACTGGTTTTATGTAGAGAGATGCAGAGGACAGGACTGGTTTTATGTAAATAGATGGGGAGGACGGCACTGGTTTTATGTTGATGGATCAGTAGCACGGCACCAGTTTTATGTAGATAGATGGGTAGGACGGCAATGGTCTTATGCAGACAGATGAGGAAGATGGCACTGGTTTTATGTAGATAGATGGGTAGGACGGCAATGGTCTTATGCAGATAGATGAGGAAGATGGCACTGGTTTTATGTAGAGAGATGGAGAGGACGGCACTGGTATTATATAGTTAGATTGGGAGGATGGCACTGGTTTTATCTAGTTCGATGGGTACGACGTCACTGGTTTTATCTAGATTGATGGGGAGGACGACACAGGTTTTATGCAGACAGATGGGGAGGACGGTACTGGTTTTATGAGAGAGCTGGAGAGTATGGGACTGGTTTTATTTAGATAGATGGGGAGGACGGCACTGGTTTTATGTAGATATATGGGGAGGATGGTACTGGTTTTATGTAGATAGATGAGTAGGATGGCACTGATTTTATGTAGATAGATGGGGAGGACGGCACTGGTTTTATGTAGTTAGATGGGGAGGACAGCACTGGTATTATGTAGAGAGATGGAAAGGATGGCACTAGTTTTATATAGATAGATGGGGAGGACGGCACTGGTTTTATGTAGATAGGTGGGGAGGATGACACTGGTTTTATGTACTTAGTTGGGGCGGACGGCACAGGTTTTATGTAGTTAGATGGGTAGGATGGCACTGGTTTTATGTAGACGGGAGGGTAGGACGGCACTGGTTTTATTTAGAGAGATGGGGAGGATGGCACTGGTTTTATGTAGAGAGATTGAGAACACGGCACTGGTTTTACGTAGATAGATGGGTAGGACAGCACTGGATTCATGTAGAGAGATGGAGAGTACGGCACTGGTATTATGTATATAGATGGGTAGGACGGCCATGGTCTTATGTAGATAGATGAGGAAAATGGCACTGGTTTTATGTAGAGAGATGGAGAGGACGGTACTGGTTTTATGAGAGAGATGGAGAGTACGGCACTGGTATTATGTATATAGATGTGTAGGGTGGCATTGGTTTTTTGTAGGTAAATGGGTGGGACGGCACTGGTTTTATGTAGATAGATGGGTAGGTCGGCACTGGTTTTATGTAGATAGATGAGGAGGACGGCACTGGTTTTATGTAGTTAGATGGGTAGGAGGGCACTGGTTCTATTTAGAGAGATGGGGTGGAATGCACTGGTTTTATGTTGATGGATCAGTAGGACGGCACTGGTTTTATGTAGATAGATGAGTAGGATGGCACTGGTTTTATGTAGAGAGATGTGGAGGACGGCACTGGATTCATGTAGAGAGATGGAGAGAATGGGCACTGGTTTTATGTAGATAGATGGGGTGGACTGCACTGGTTTTATGTAGATAGATGGGGAGGACGACACTGGTTTTATGTTGATGGATCAGTAGCACGGCACTGGTTTTATGTAGATAGATGGGTAGGACGGGAATGGTCTTATGCAGATAGATGAGGAAGATGGCACTGGTTTTATGTAGAGAGATAGAGAGGACGGCACTGGTATTATGTAGTTAGATGGGGAGGATGGCACTGGTTTTTTCTAGTTCGTTGGGTACGATGGCACTGGTTTTATTTAGATTGATGGGGAGGACGACTCTGGTTTTATGCAGACAGATGGGGAGGACGGTACTGGTTTTATGAGAGAGATGGAGAGTACGGCACTGGTATTATGTATATAGATGGGTAGGGTGGCACTGGTTTTATGTAGAGAGATGCAGAGGACAGGACTAGTTTTATGTAGATAGATGGGGAGGACAGCACTGGTTTTATGTAGATAGATGGGTAGGATGGCACTGGTTTTATTTAGATAGATGGGGAGGACTGCACTGGTTTTATGTAGATAGATGGGGAGGACGGCACTGGTTTTATGTAGATAGATGGGTAGGATGGTACTGGGTTTATTTAGATAGATGGGGAGGACGGCACTGGTTTTATGTAGATATTTGGGGAGGATGGCACTGGTTTTATGTAGATAGATGAGTAGGATGGCACTGATTTTATGTAGATAGATGGGGAGGACGGCACTGGTTTTATGTAGTTAGATGGGGAGTACAGCACTGGTATTATGTAGAGAGATGGAAAGCGTGGCACTAGTTTTATATAGATAGATGGGGAGGAAGGCACTGGTTTTATGTTGATAGGTGGGGAGGATGACACAGGTTTTATGTACTTAGTTGGGGCGGACGGCACAGGTTTTATGTAGTTAGAAGGGTAGGATGGCACTGGTTTTATGTAGACGGGTGGGTAGGATAGCACTGGTTTTATTTAGAGAGATGGGGAGGATGGCACTGGTTTTATGTAGAGAGATGGGTAGGACGGCACTGGATTCATGTAGAGAGATGGAGAGTACGGCACTGGTATTATGTATATAGATGGGTAGGACGGCCATGGTCTTATGTAGATAGATGAGGAAAAGGGCACTGGTTTTATGTAGAGAGATGGAGAGGATGGCACTGGTATTATGTAGTTAGACGGGGAGGATGGCGCTGGTTTTATCTAGTTCTTTGGGTACGACGGCACTGGTTTTATCTAGATAGATGGGGAGGACGACACTGGTTTTATGCAGACAGATGGGGAGGACGGTACTGGTTTTATGAGAGAGATGGAGAGTACGGCACTGGTATTATGCATATAGATGTGTAGGGTGGCACTGGTTTTATGTAGATAGATGGGTGGGACGGCACTGGTTTTATGTAGATAGATGGGTAGGACGGCACTGGTTTTATGTAGATAGATGAGGAGGACGGCACTGGTTTTATGTAGTTAGATGGGTAGGAGGGCACTGGTTTCATTTAGAGAGATGGGGTGGATGGCACTGGTTTTATATTGATGGATCAGTAGGACGGCACTGTTTTTATGTAGATAGATGAGTAGGATTGCACTGGTTTTATGTAGAGAGATGTGGAGGACGGCACTGGATTCATGTAGAGAGATGGAGAGAACGGGCACTGGTTTTATGTAGATAGATGGGGAGGACGACACTGGTTTTATGTTGATGGATCAGTAGCACGGCAATGGTCTTATGCAGATAGATGAGGAAGATGGCACTGGTTTTGTGTAGAGAGATGGAGAGGACGGCACTGGTATTATGTAGTTAGATGGGGAGGATGGCACTGGTTTTATCTAGGTCGTTGGGTACGACGGCACTGGTTTTATCTAGATTGATGGGGAGGACGACACTGGTTTTATGCAAATAGATGGGGAGGACGGTACTGGTTTTATGAGAGAGATGGAGAGTACGGCACTGGTATTATGTATATAGATGGGTATGTTGGCACTGGTTTTATGTAGAGAGATGCAGAGGACAGGACTGGTTTTATGTGGATACATGGGGAGGATGGCACTGATTTTATGTAGATAGATGTGTGGACGACACTGGTTTTATGTAGATAGATGGGTAGGACGGCACTGGTTTTATGTAGAGAGATAGAGAGGACGGCTCTGGTTTTATATAGAGAGATGGGGTGGATGGCACTGGTTTTATGTAGATAGATGAGTAGGATAAAACTGATTTTATGTAGATAGATGGGGTGGACGACACTGGTTTTATGTAGATAGATGGGTAGGAAGGCACTGGTTTTATGTAGAGAGATGGGGAGGACTACACTGCTTTTATGCAGATAGATGAGGAGGACGGCATTTTTTTTATATAGATAGATGGGGAGGACAGCACTGGTTTTATGTAGTTAGATGGGTAGGAGGGCACTGGTTTTATGTAGAGAGATGTGGAGGACGGCACTGGATTCATGTAGAGAGATGGAGAGAACGGGCACTGGTTTTATCTAGATTGATGGGGAGAACGACACTGGTTTTATGCAGACAGATGGGGAGGAAGACACTGGTTTTATGCAGACAGATGGGGAGGACGGTACTGGTTTTATGAGAGAGATGGAGAGTATGGGACTGGTTTTATTTAGATAGATGGAGAGGACGGCACTGGTTTTATGTAGATATATGGGGAGGATGGCACTGGTTTTATGTAGATAGATGAGTAGGATGACACTGATTTTATGTAGATAGATGGGGAGGACGGCACTGGTTTTATGTAGTTAGATGGGGAGGACAGCACTGGTTTTATGCAGACAGATGGGGAGGACGGTACTGGTTTTATGAGAGAGATGGAGAGTACGGCACTGGTATTATGTATATAGATGGGTAGGACGGCCATGGTCTTATGTAGATAGATGAGGAAAAGGGCACTGGTTTTATGTAGAGAGATGGAGAGGGTGGCACTGGTATTATGTAGTTAGACGGGGAGGATGGCGCTGGTTTTATCTAGTTCTTTGGGTACGACGGCACTGGTTTTATCTAGATAGATGGGGAGGACGACACTGGTTTTATGCAGACAGATGGGGAGGACGGTACTGGTTTTATGAGAGAGATGGAGAGTACGGCACTGGTATTATTCATATAGATGTGTAGGGTGGCACTGGTTTTATGTAGATAGATGGGTGGGACGGCACTGGTTTTATGTAGATAGATGGGTAGGACGGCACTGGTTTTATGTAGATAGATGGGTAGGAAGGCACTGGTTTTATGTAGATAGATGGGTGGGACGGCACTGGTTTTATGTCGATAGATGGGTAGGACGGCACTGGTTTTATGTAGATAGATGAGGAGGACGGCACTGGTTTTATGTAGTTAGATGGGTAGGAGGGCACTGGTTTTATTTAGAGAGATGGGGTGGATGGCACTGGTTTTATATTGATGGATCAGTAGGACGGCACTGTTTTTATGTAGATAGATGAGTAGGATTGCACTGGTTTTATGTAGAGAGATGTGGAGGACGGCACTGGATTCATGTAGAGAGATGGAGAGAACGGGCACTGGGTTTATGTAGATAGATGGGGAGGACGACACTGGTTTTATGTTGATGGATCATTAGCACGGGAATGGTCTTATGCAGATAGATGAGGAAGATGGCACTGGTTTTGTGTAGAGAGATGGAGAGGACGGCACTGGTATTATGTAGTTAGATGGGGAGGATGGCACTGGTTTTATCTAGGTCGTTGGGTACGACGGCACTGGTTTTATCTAGATTGATGGGGAGGACGACACTGGTTTTATGCAAATAGATGGGGAGGACGGTACTGGTTTTATGAGAGAGATGGAGAGTACGGCACTGGTATTATGTATATAGATGGGTATGGTGGCACTGGTTTTATGTAGAGAGATGCAGAGGACAGGACTGGTTTTATGTGGATACATGGGGAAGATGGCACTGATTTTATGTAGATAGATGTGTGGACGACACTGGTTTTATGTAAATAGATGGGTAGGACGGCACTGGTTTTATGTAGAGAGATAGAGAGGACGGCTCTGGTTTTATATAGAGAGATGGGGTGGATGGCACTGGTTTTATGTAGATAGATGAGTAGGATAAAACTGATTTTATGTAGATAGATGGGGTGGACGACACTGGTTTTATGTAGATAGATGGGTAGGAAGGCACTGGTTTTATGTAGAGAGATGGGGAGGACTACACTGCTTTTATGCAGATAGATGAGGAGGACGGCATTTTTTTTATATAGATAGATGGGGAGGACAGCACTGGTTTTATGTAGTTAGATGGGTAGGAGGGCACTGGTTTTATGTAGAGAGATGTGGAGGACGGCACTGGATTCATGTAGAGAGATGGAGAGAACGGGCACTGGTTTTATCTAGATTGATGGGGAGAACGACACTGGTTTTATGCAGACAGATGGGGAGGAAGACACTGGTTTTATGCAGACAGATGGGGAGGACGGTACTGGTTTTATGAGAGAGATGGAGAGTATGGGACTGGTTTTATTTAGATAGATGGAGAGGACGGCACTGGTTTTATGTAGATAAATGGGGAGGATGGCACTGGTTTTATGTAGATAGATGAGTAGGATGACACTGATTTTATGTAGATAGATGGGGGAGGACGGCACTGGTTTTATGTAGTTAGATGGGGAGGACAGCACTGGTTTTATGCAGACAGATGGGGAGGACGGTACTGGTTTTATGAGAGAGATGGAGAGTACGGCACTGGTATTATGTATATAGATGGGTAGGACGGCCATGGTCTTATGTAGATAGATGAGGAAAAGGGCACTGGTTTTATGTAGAGAGATGGAGAGGGTGGCACTGGTATTATGTAGTTAGACGGGGAGGATGGCGCTGGTTTTATCTAGTTCTTTGGGTACGACGGCACTGGTTTTATCTAGATAGATGGGGAGGACGACACTGGTTTTATGCAGACAGATGGGGAGGACGGTACTGGTTTTATGAGAGAGATGGAGAGTACGGCACTGGTATTATGCATATAGATGTGTAGGGTGGCACTGGTTTTATGTAGATAGATGGGTGGGACGGCACAGGTTTTATGTAGTTAGATGGGTAGGAGGGCACTGGTTTTATTTAGAGAGATGGGGTGGATGGCACTGGTTTTATGTTGATGGATCAGTAGGACGGCACTGTTTTTATGTAGATAGATGAGTAGGATTGCACTGGTTTTATGTAGAGAGATGTGGAGGACGGCACTGGATTCATGTAGAGAGATGGAGAGAACGGGCACTGGTTTTATGTAGATAGATGGGGAGGACGACACTGGTTTTATGTTGATGGATCAGTAGCACGGCAATGGTCTTATGCAGATAGATGAGGAAGATGGCACTGGTTTTATGTAGAGAGATGGAGAGGACGGCACTGGTATTATGTAGTTAGATGGGGAGGATGGCACTGGTTTTATCTAGGTCGTTGGGTACGACGGCACTGGTTTTATCTAGATTGATGGGGAGGACGACACTGGTTTTATGCAAATAGATGGGGAGGACGGTACTGGTTTTATGAGAGAGATGGAGAGTACGGCACTGGTATTTTGTATATAGATGGGTATGGTGGCACTGGTTTTATGTAGAGAGATGCAGAGGACAGGACTGGTTTTATGTGGATACATGGGGAGGATGGCACTGATTTTATGTAGATAGATGTGTGGACGACACTGGTTTTATGTAGATAGATGGGTAGGACGGCACTGGTTTTATGTAGAGAGATAGAGAGGACGGCTCTGGTTTTATTTCGAGAGATGGGGTGGATGGCAATGGTCTTATGTAGATAGATGAGGAAAAGGGCACTGGTTTTATGTAGAGAGATGGAGAGGATGGCACTGGTATTATGTAGTTAGATGGGGAGGATGGCACTGGTTTTATCTAGTTCGTTGGGTACGATGGCACTGGTTTTATTTAGATTGATGGGGAGGACGACACTGGTTTTATGCAGACAGATGGGGAGGACGGTACTGGTTTTATGAGAGAGATGGAGAGTACGGCACTGGTATTATGTATATAGATGGGTAGGGTGGCACTGGTTTTATGTGGAGAGATGCAGAGGACAGGGACTAGTTTTATGTAGATAGATGGGGAGGACAGCACTGGTTTTATGTAGATAGATGGGTAGGATGGCACTGGTTTTATTTAGATAGATGGGGAGGACTGCACTGGTTTTATGTAGATAGATGGGGAGGACGGCACTGGTTTTATGTAGATAGATGGGTAGGATGGTACTGGGTTTATTTAGATAGATGGGGAGGACGGCACTGGTTTTATGTAGACATATGGGGAGGATGGCACTGGTTTTATGTAGATAGATGAGTAGGATGGCACTGATTTTATGTAGATAGATGGGGAGGACGGCACTGGTTTTATGTAGATAGATGGGTAGGACGGCACTGGATTCATGTAGAGAGATGGAGAGTACGGCACTGGTATTATGTATATAGATGGGTAGGACGGCCATGGTCTTATGTAGATAGATGAGGAAAAGGGCACTGGTTTTATGTAGAGAGATGGAGAGGGTGGCACTGGTATTATGTAGTTAGACGGGGAGGATGGCGCTGGTTTTATCTAGTTCTTTGGGTACGACGGCACTGGTTTTATCTAGATAGATGGGGAGGACGACACTGGTTTTATGCAGACAGATGGGGAGGACGGTACTGGTTTTATGAGAGAGATGGAGAGTACTGCACTGGTATTATGCATATAGATGTGTAGGGTGGCACTGGTTTTATGTAGATAGATGGGTGGGACGGCACTGGTTTTATGTAGATAGATGGGTAGGACGGCACTGGTTTGATGTAGATAGATGAGGAGGACGGCACTGGTTTTATGTAGTTAGATGGGTTGGAGGGCACTGGTTTTATTTAGAGTGATGGGGTGGATGGCACTGGTTTTATGTTGATGGATCAGTGGGACGGCACTGTTTTTATGTAGATACATGAGCAGGATTGCACTGGTTTTATGTAGAGAGATGTGGAGGACGGCACTGGATTCATGTAGAGAGATGGAGAGAACGGGCAGTGGTTTTATGTAGATAGATGGGGAGGAGGACACTGGTTTTATGTTGATGGATCAGTAGCACGGCAATGGTCTTATGCAGATAGATGAGGAAGATGGCACTGGTTTTATGTAGAGAGATGGAGAGGACGGCACTGGTATTATGTAGTTAGATGGGGAGGATGGCACTGGTTTTATCTAGGTCGTTGGGTACGACGGCACTGGTTTTATCTAGATTGATGTGGAGGACGACACTGGTTTTATGCAAATAGATGGGGAGGACGGTACTGGTTTTATGAGAGAGATGGAGAGTACGGCACTGGTATTATGTATATAGATGGGTATGGTGGCACTGGTTTTATGTAGAGAGATGCAGAGGACAGGACTGGTTTTATGTGGATACATGGGGAGGATGGCACTGATTTTATGTAGATAGATGTGTGGACGACACTGGTTTTATGTAGATAGATGGGTAGGACGGCACTGGTTTTATGTAGAGACATAGAGAGGACGGCTCTGGTTTTATATAGAGAGATGGGGAGGACGACACTGGTTTTATGCAGACAGATGGGGAGGACGACACTGGTTTTCTGCAGACAGATGGGGAGGACGGTACTGGTTTTATGAGAGAGATGGAGAGTATGGGACTGGTTTTATTTAGATAGATGGGGAGGACGGCACTGGTTTTATGTAGATATATGGGGAGGATGGCACTGGTTTTATGTAGATAGATGAGTAGGATGGCACTGATTTTATGTAGATAGATTGGGAGGACGGCACTGGTTTTATGTAGTTAGATGGGGAGTACAGCACTGGTATTATGTAGAGAGATGGAAAGCGTGGCACTGGTTTTATATAGATAGATGGGGAGGAAGGCACTGGTTTTATGTAGATAGGTGGGGAGGATGACACTGGTTTTATGTACTTAGTTGGGGCGGACGGCACAGGTTTTATGTAGTTAGAAGGGTAGGATGGCACTGGTTTTATGTAGACGGGTGGGTAGGATAGCACTGGTTTTATTTAGAGAGATGGGGAGGATGACACTGGTTTTATGTAGAGAGATTGAGAACACGGCACTGGTTTTACGTAGATAGATGGGTAGGACGGCACTGGATTCATGTAGAGAGATGGAGAGTACGGCACTGGTATTATGTATATAGATGGGTAGGACGGCCATGGTCTTATGTAGATAGATGAGGAAAAGGGCACTGGTTTTATGTAGAGAGATGGAGAGGATGGCACTGGTATTATGTAGTTAGACGGGGAGGATGGCGCTGGTTTTATCTAGTTCGTTGGGTACGACGGCACTGGTTTTATCTAGATTGATGGGGAGAACGACACTGGTTTTATGCAGACAGATGGGGAGGACGGTACTGGTTTTATGAGAGAGATGGAGAGTACGGCACTGGTATTATGCATATAGATGTGTAGGGTGGCACTGGTTTTATGTAGAGAGATGCAGAGGACAGGACTGGTTTTATGTGGATACATGGGGAGGATGGCACTGATTTTGTGTAGATAGATGGGTAGGAAGGGACTGGTTTTATGTAGAGAGATGGGGAGGACTACACTGCTTTTATGCAGACAGATGAGGAGGACGGCATTTTTTTTTATGTAGATAGATGGGGAGGACAGCACTGGTTTTATGTAGTTAGATGGGTAGGAGGGCACTGGTTTCATGTAGAGAGATGTGGAGGACGGCACTGGATTCATGTAGAGAGATGGAGAGAACGGGAACTGGTTTTATCTAGATTGATGGGGAGGACGACACTGGTTTTATGCAGACAGATGGGGAGGACGGTACTGGTTTTATGAGAGAGATGGAGAGTATGGGACTGGTTTTATTTAGATAGATGGGGAGGACGGCACTGGTTTTATGTAGATATATGGGGAGGATGGCACTGGTTTTATGTAGATAGATGAGTAGGATGGCACTGATTTTATGTAGATAGATGGGGAGGACGGCACTGGTTTTATGTAGTTAGATGGGGAGTACAGCACTGGTATTATGTAGAGAGATGGAAAGCGTGGCACTAGTTTTATATAGATAGATGGGGAGGAAGGCACTGGTTTTATGTAGATAGGTGGGGAGGATGACACTGGTTTTATGTACTTAGTTGGGGCGGACGGCACAGTTTTATGTAGTTAGAAGGGTAGGATGGCACTGGTTTTATGTAGACGGGTGGGTAGGATAGCACTGGTTTTATTTAGAGAGATGGGGAGGATGACACTGGTTTTATGTAGAGAGATTGAGAACACGGCACTGGTTTTACGTAGATAGATGGGTAGGACGGCACTGGATTCATGTAGAGAGATGGAGAGAACGGGCACTGGTTTTATCTAGATTGATGGGGAGGACGACACTGGTTTTATGCAGACAGATGGGGAGGACGACACTGGTTTTATGCAGACATATGGGGAGGGACGGTACTGGTTTTATGAGAGAGATGGAGAGTATGGGACTGGTTTTATTTAGATAGATGGAGAGGACGGCACTGGTTTTATGTAGATAGATGGGTAGGAAGGGACTGGTTTTATGTAGAGAGATGGGAGGACTACACTGCTTTTATGCAGACAGATGAGGAGGACGGCATTTTTTTTATGTAGATAGATGGGGAGGACAGCACTGGTTTTATGTAGTTAGATGGGTAGGAGGGCACTGGTTTCATGTAGAGAGATGTGGAGGACGGCAGTGGATTCATGTAGAGAGATGGAGAGAACGGAACTGGTTTTATCTAGATTGATGGGGAGGACGACACTGGTTTTTATGCAGACAGATGGGGAGGACGGTACTGGTTTTATGAGAGAGATGGAGAGTATGGGACTGGTTTTATTTAGATAGATGGGGAGGACGGCACTGGTTTTATGTAGATATATGGGGAGGATGGCACTGGTTTTATGTAGATAGATGAGTAGGATGGCACTGATTTTATGTAGATAGATGGAGAGGACGGCACTGGTTTTATGTAGTTAGATGGGGAGTACAGCACTGGTATTATGTAGAGAGATGGAAAGCGTGGCACTAGTTTTATATAGATAGATGGGGAGGAAGGCACTGGTTTTATGTAGATAGGTGGGGAGGATGACACTGGTTTTATGTACTTAGTTGGGGCGGAAGGCACAGGTTTTATGTAGTTAGAAGGGTAGGATGGCACTGGTTTTATGTAGACGGGTGGGTAGGATAGCACTGGTTTTATTTAGAGAGATGGGGAGGATGACACTGGTTTTATGTAGAGAGATTGAGAACACGGCACTGGTTTTACGTAGATAGATGGGTAGGACGGCACTGGATTCATGTAGAGAGATGGAGAGAACGGGCACTGGTTTTATCTAGATTGATGGGGAGGACGACACTGGTTTTATGCAGACAGATGGGGAGGACAACACTGGTTTTATGCAGACATATGGGGAGGACGGTACTGGTTTTATGAGAGAGATGGAGAGTATGGGACTGGTTTTATTTAGATAGATGGAGAGGACGGCACTGGTTTTATGTAGATATATGGGGAGGATGGCACTGGTTTTATGCAGACAGATGGGGAGGACGGTACTGGTTTTATGAGAGAGATGGAGAGTACGGCACTGGTATTATGTATATAGATGGGTAGGACGGCCATGGTCTTATGTAGATAGATGAGGAAAAGGGCACTGGTTTTATGTAGAGAGATGGAGAGGATGGCACTGGTATTATGTAGTTAGACGGGGAGGATGGCGCTGGTTTTATCTAGTTCTTTGGGTACGACGGCACTGGTTTTATCTAGATAGATGGGGAGGACGACACTGGTTTTATGCAGACAGATGGGGAGGACGGTACTGGTTTTATGAGAGAGATGGAGAGTACGGCACTGGTATTATGCATATAGATGTGTAGGGTGGCACTGGTTTTATGTAGATAGATGGGTGGGACGGCACTGGTTTTATGTAGTTAGATGGGGAGGATGGCACTGGTTTTATCTAGTTCGTTGGGTACGACGGCACTGGTTTTATCTAGATTGATGGGGAGGACGACACTGGTTTTATGCAAATAGATGGGGAGGACGGTACTGGTTTTATGAGAGAGATGGAGAGTACGGCACTGGTATTATGTATATAGATGGGTATGGTGGCACTGGTTTTATGTAGAGAGATGCAGAGGACAGGACTGGTTTTATGTGGATACATGGGGAGGATGGCACTGATTTTATGTAGATAGATGTGTGGACGACACTGGTTTTATGTAGATAGATGGGTAGGACGGCACTGGTTTTATGTAGAGAGATAGAGAGGACGGCTCTGGTTTTATTTCGAGAGATGGGGTGGATGGCACTGGTTTTATGTAGATAGATGAGTAGGATAAAACTGATTTTATGTAGATAGATGGGGTGGACGACACTGGTTTTATGTAGATAGATGGGTAGGAAGGCACTGGTTTTATGTAGAGAGATGGGGAGGACTACACTGCTTTTATGCAGATAGATGAGGAGGACGGCATTTTTTTTATATAGATAGATGGGGAGGACAGCACTGGTTTTATGTAGTTAGATGGGTAGGAGGGCACTGGTTTTATGTAGAGAGATGTGGAGGACGGCACTGGATTCATGTAGAGAGATGGAGAGAACGGGCACTGGTTTTATCTAGATTGATGGGGAGAACGACACTGGTTTTATGCAGACAGATGGGGAGGAAGACACTGGTTTTATGCAGACAGATGGGGAGGACGGTACTGGTTTTATGAGAGAGATGGAGAGTATGGGACTGGTTTTATTTAGATAGATGGAGAGGACGGCACTGGTTTTATGTAGATATATGGGGAGGATGGCACTGGTTTTATGTAGATAGATGAGTAGGATGACACTGATTTTATGTAGATAGATGGGGAGGACGGCACTGGTTTTATGTAGTTAGATGGGGAGGACAGCACTGGTTTTATGCAGACAGATGGGGAGGACGGTACTGGTTTTATGAGAGAGATAGAGAGTACGGCACTGGTATTATGTATATAGATGGGTAGGACGGCCATGGTCTTATGTAGATAGATGAGGAAGATGGCACTGGTTTTATGTAGAGAGATGGAGAGGACGGCACTGGTATTATGTAGTTAGATGGGGAGGATGGCACTGGTTTTATCTAGTTCGTTGGGTACGATGGCACTGGTTTTATTTAGATTGATGGGGAGGACGACACTGGTTTTATGCAGACAGATGGGGAGGACGGTACTGGTTTTATGAGAGAGATGGAGAGTACGGCACTGGTATTATGTATATAGATGGGTAGGGTGGCACTGGTTTTATGTGGAGAGATGCAGAGGACAGGACTAGTTTTATGTAGATAGATGGGGAGGGCAGCACTGGTTTTATGCAGATAGATGGGTAGGATGGCACTGGTTTTATTTAGATAGATGGGGAGGACTGCACTGGTTTTATGTAGATAGATGGGGAGGACGGCACTGGTTTTATGTAGATAGATGGGTAGGATGGTACTGGGTTTATTTAGATAGATGGGGAGGACGGCACTGGTTTTATGTAGACATATGGGGAGGATGGCACTGGTTTTATGTAGATAGATGAGTAGGATGGCACTGATTTTATGTAGATAGATGGGGAGGACGGCACTGGTTTTATGTAGATAGATGGGTAGGACGGCACTGGATTCATGTAGAGAGATGGAGAGTACGGCACTGGTATTATGTATATAGATGGGTAGGACGGCCATGGTCTTATGTAGATAGATGAGGAAAAGGGCACTGGTTTTATGTAGAGAGATGGAGAGGGTGGCACTGGTATTATGTAGTTAGACGGGGAGGATGGTGCTGGTTTTATCTAGTTCTTTGGGTACGACGGCACTGGTTTTATCTAGATAGATGGGGAGGACGACACTGGTTTTATGCAGACAGATGGGGAGGACGGTACTGGTTTTATGAGAGAGATGGAGAGTACGGCACTGGTATTATGCATATAGATGTGTAGGGTGGCACTGGTTTTATGTAGATAGATGGGTGGGACGGCACTGGTTTTATGTAGATAGATGGGTAGGACGGCACTGGTTTGATGTAGATAGATGAGGAGGGCGGCACTGGTTTTATGTAGTTAGATGGGTAGGAGGGCACTGGTTTTATTTAGAGTGATGGGGTGGATGGCACTGGTTTTATGTTGATGGATCAGTGGGACGGCACTGTTTTTATGTAGATACATGAGCAGGATTGCACTGGTTTTATGTAGAGAGATGTGGAGGACGGCACTGGATTCATGTAGAGAGATGGAGAGAACGGGCAGTGGTTTTATGTAGATAGATGGGGAGGACGACACTGGTTTTATGTTGATGGATCAGTAGCACGGCAATGGTCTTATGCAGATAGATGAGGAAGATGGCACTGGTTTTATGTAGAGAGATGGAGAGGACGGCACTGGTATTATGTAGTTAGATGGGGAGGATGGCACTGGTTTTATCTAGGTCGTTGGGTACGACGGCACTGGTTTTATCTAGATTGATGTGGAGGACGACACTGGTTTTATGCAAATAGATGGGGAGGACGGTACTGGTTTTATGAGAGCGATGGAGAGTACGGCACTGGTATTATGTATATAGATGGGTATGGTGGCACTGGTTTTATGTAGAGAGATGCAGAGGACAGGACTGGTTTTATGTGGATACATGGGGAGGATGGCACTGATTTTATGTAGATAGATGTGTGGACGACACTGGTTTTATGTAGATAGATGGGTAGGACGGCACTGGTTTTATGTAGAGACATAGAGAGGACGGCTCTGGTTTTATATAGAGAGATGGGGAGGACGACACTGGTTTTATGCAGACAGATGGGGAGGACGACACTGGTTTTATGCAGACAGATGGGGAGGACGGTACTGGTTTTATGAGAGAGATGGAGAGTATGGGACTGGTTTTATTTAGATAGATGGGGAGGACGGCACTGGTTTTATGTAGATATATGGGGAGGATGGCACTGGTTTTATGTAGATAGATGAGTAGGATGGCACTGATTTTATGTAGATAGATTGGGAGGACGGCACTGGTTTTATGTAGTTAGATGGGGAGTACAGCACTGGTATTATGTAGAGAGATGGAAAGCGTGGCACTGGTTTTATATAGATAGATGGGGAGGAAGGCACTGGTTTTATGTAGATAGGTGGGGAGGATGACACTGGTTTTATGTACTTAGTTGGGGCGGACGGCACAGGTTTTATGTAGTTAGAAGGGTAGGATGGCACTGGTTTTATGTAGACGGGTGGGTAGGATAGTACTGGTTTTATTTAGAGAGATGGGGAGGATGACACTGGTTTTATGTAGAGAGATTGAGAACACGGCACTGGTTTTACGTAGATAGATGGGTAGGACGGCACTGGATTCATGTAGAGAGATGGAGAGTACGGCACTGGTATTATGTATATAGATGGGTAGGACGGCCATGGTCTTATGTAGATAGATGAGGAAAAGGGCACTGGTTTTATGTAGAGAGATGGAGAGGACGGCACTGGTATTATGTAGTTAGATGGGGAGGATGGCACTGGTTTTATGTTGATGGATCAGTGGGACGGCACTGTTTTTATGTAGATACATGAGCAGGATTGCACTGGTTTTATGTAGAGAGATGTGGAGGACGGCACTGGATTCATGTAGAGAGATGGAGAGAACGGGCAGTGGTTTTATGTAGATAGATGGGGAGGACGACACTGGTTTTATGTTGATGGATCAGTAGCACGGCAATGGTCTTATGCAGATAGATGAGGAAGATGGCACTGGTTTTATGTAGAGAGATGGAAAGGACGGCACTGGTATTATGTAGTTAGATGGGGAGGATGGCACTGGTTTTATCTAGGTCGTTGGGTACGACGGCACTGGTTTTATCTAGATTGATGTGGAGGACGACACTGGTTTTATGCAAATAGATGGGGAGGACGGTACTGGTTTTATGAGAGCGATGGAGAGTACGGCACTGGTATTATGTATATAGATGGGTATGGTGGCACTGGTTTTATGTAGAGAGATGCAGAGGACAGGACTGGTTTTATGTGGATACATGGGGAGGATGGCACTGATTTTATGTAGATAGATGTGTGGACGACACTGGTTTTATGTAGATAGATGGGTAGGACGGCACTGGTTTTATGTAGAGACATAGAGAGGACGGCTCTGGTTTTATATAGAGAGATGGGGAGGACGACACTGGTTTTATGCAGACAGATGGGGAGGACGACACTGGTTTTATGCAGACAGATGGGGAGGACGGTACTGGTTTTATGAGAGAGATGGAGAGTATGGGACTGGTTTTATTTAGATAGATGGGGAGGACGGCACTGGTTTTATGTAGATATATGGGGAGGATGGCACTGGTTTTATGTAGATAGATGAGTAGGATGGCACTGATTTTATGTAGATAGATTGGGAGGACGGCACTGGTTTTATGTAGTTAGATGGGGAGTACAGCACTGGTATTATGTAGAGAGATGGAAAGCGTGGCACTGGTTTTATATAGATAGATGGGGAGGAAGGCACTGGTTTTATGTAGATAGGTGGGGAGGATGACACTGGTTTTATGTACTTAGTTGGGGCGGACGGCACAGGTTTTATGTAGTTAGAAGGGTAGGATGGCACTGGTTTTATGTAGACGGGTGGGTAGGATAGCACTGGTTTTATTTAGAGAGATGGGGAGGATGACACTGGTTTTATGTAGAGAGATTGAGAACACGGCACTGGTTTTACGTAGATAGATGGGTAGGACGGCACTGGATTCATGTAGAGAGATGGAGAGTACGGCACTGGTATTATGTATATAGATGGGTAGGACGGCCATGGTCTTATGTAGATAGATGAGGAAAAGGGCACTGGTTTTATGTAGAGAGATGGAGAGGACGGCACTGGTATTATGTAGTTAGATGGGGAGGAAGGCGCTGGTTTTATCTAGTTCTTTGGGTACGACGGCACTGGTTTTATCTAGATAGATGGGGAGGACGACACTGGTTTTATGCAGACAGATGGGGAGGACGGTACTGGTTTTATGAGAGAGATGGAGAGTACGGCACTGGTATTATGCATATAGATGTGTAGGGTGGCACTGGTTTTATGTAGAGAGATGCAGAGGACAGGACTGGTTTTATGTGGATACATGGGGAGGATGGCACTGATTTTATGTAGATAGATGGGGTGGACGACACTGGTTTTATGTAGATAGATGGGTAGGAAGGGACTGGTTTTATGTAGAGAGATGGGGAGGACTACACTGCTTTTATGCAGACAGATGAGGAGGACGGCATTTTTTTTATGTAGATAGATGGGGAGGACAGCACTGGTTTTATGTAGTTAGATGGGTAGGAGGGCACTGGTTTTATGTAGAGAGATGTGGAGGACGGCACTGGATTCATGTAGAGAGATGGAGAGAACGGGAACTGGTTTTATCTAGATTGATGGGGAGGACGACACTGGTTTTATGCAGACAGATGGGGAGGACGGTACTGGTTTTATGAGAGAGATGGAGAGTATGGGACTGGTTTTATTTAGATAGATGGGGAGGACGGCACTGGTTTTATGTAGATATATGGGGAGGATGGCACTGGTTTTATGTAGATAGTTGAGTAGGATGGCACTGATTTTATGTAGATAGATGGGGAGGACGGCACTGGTTTTATGTAGTTAGATGGGGAGTACAGCACTGGTATTATGTAGAGAGATGGAAAGCGTGGCACTAGTTTTATATAGATAGATGGGGAGGAAGGCACTGGTTTTATGTAGATAGGTGGGGAGGATGACACTGGTTTTATGTACTTAGTTGGGGCGGACGGCACAGGTTTTATGTAGTTAGAAGGGTAGGATGGCACTGGTTTTATGTAGACGGGTGGGTAGGATAGCACTGGTTTTATTTAGAGAGATGGGGAGGATGACACTGGTTTTATGTAGAGAGATTGAGAACACGGCACTGGTTTTACGTAGATAGATGGGTAGGACGGCACTGGATTCATGTAGAGAGATGGAGAGTACGGCACTGGTATTATGTATATAGATGGGTAGGACGGCCATGGTCTTATGTAGATAGATGAGGAAAAGGGCACTGGTTTTATGTAGAGAGATGGAGAGGATGGCACTGGTATTATGTAGTTAGACGGGGAGGATGGCGCTGGTTTTATCTAGTTCTGTGGGTACGACGGCACTGGTTTTATCTAGATAGATGGGGAGGACGACACTGGTTTTATGCAGACAGATGGGGAGGACGGTACTGGTTTTATGAGAGAGATGGAGAGTACGGCACTGGTATTATGCATATAGATGTGTAGGGTAGCACTGGTTTTATGTAGATAGATGGGTGGGACGGCACTGGTTTTATGTAGATAGATGGGTAGGACGGCACTGGTTTTATGTAGATAGATGAGGAGGACGGCACTGGTTTTATGTAGTTAGATGGGTAGGAGGGCACTGGTTTTATTTAGAGAGATGGGGTGGATGGCACTGGTTTTATGTTGATGGATCAGTAGGACGGCACTGTTTTTATGTAGATAGATGAGTAGGATTGCACTGGTTTTATGTAGAGAGATGTGGAGGACGGCACTGGATTCATGTAGAGAGATGGAGAGAACGGGCACTGGTTTTATGTAGATAGATGGGGAGGACGACACTGGTTTTATGTTGATGGATCAGTAGCACGGTAATGCTCTTATGCAGATAGATGAGGAAGATGGCACTGGTTTTATGTAGAGAGATGGAGAGGACGGCACTGTTATTATGTAATTAGATGGGGAGGATGGCACTGGTTTTATCTAGTTCGTTGGGTACGACGGCATTGGTTTTATCTAGATTGATGGGGAGGACGACACTGGTTTTATGCAAATAGATGGGGAGGACGGTACTGGTTTTATGAGAGAGATGGAGAGTACGGCACTGGTATTATGTATATAGATGGGTATGGTGGCACTGGTTTTATGTAGAGAGATGCAGAGGACAGGACTGGTTTTATGTGGATACATGGGGAGGATGGCACTGATTTTATGTAGATAGATGGGTGGACGACACTGGTTTTATGTAGATAGATGGGTAGGACGGCACTGGTTTTATGTAGAGAGATAGAGAGGACGGCTCTGGTTTTATATAGAGAGATGGGGTGGATGGCACTGGTTTTATGTAGATAGATGAGTAGGATAAAACTGATTTTATGTAGATAGATGGGGTGGACGACACTGGTTTTATGTAGATAGATGGGTAGGAAGGCTCTGGTTTTATGTAGAGAGGTGGGGAGGACTACACTGCTTTTATGCAGACAGATGAGGAGGACGGCATTTTTTTTATGTAGATAGATGGGGAGGACAGCACTGGTTTTATGTAGTTAGATGGGTAGGAGGGCACTGGTTTTATGTAGAGAGATGTGGAGGACGGCACTGGATTCATGTAGAGAGATGGAGAGAACGGGCACTGGTTTTATCTAGATTGATGGGGAGGACGACACTGGTTTTATGCAGACAGATGGGGAGGACGACACTGGTTTTATGCAGACAGATGGGGAGGACGGTACTGGTTTTATGAGAGAGATGGAGAGTATGGGACTGGTTTTATTTAGATAGATGGGGAGGACGGCACTGGTTTTATGTAGATATATGGGGAGGATGGCACTGGTTTTATGTAGATAGATGAGTAGGATGGCACTGATTTTATGTAGATAGATGGGGAGGACGGCACTGGTTTTATGTAGTTAGATGGGGAGTACAGCACTGGTATTATGTAGAGAGATGGAAAGCGTGGCACTAGTTTTATATAGATAGATGGGGAGGAAGGCACTGGTTTTATGTAGATAGGTGGGGAGGATGACACTGGTTTTATGTACTTAGTTGGGGCGGACGGCACAGGTTTTATGTAGTTAGAAGGGTAGGATGGCACTGGTTTTATGTAGACGGGTGGGTAGTATAGCACTGGTTTTATTTAGAGAGATGGGGAGGATGACACTGGTTTCATGTAGAGAGATTGAGAACACGGCACTGGTTTTACGTAGATAGATGGGTTGGACGGCACTGGATTCATGTAGAGAGATGGAGAGTACGGCGTTGGTATTATGTATATAGATGGGTAGGACGGCCATGGTCTTATGTAGATAGATGAGGAGAAGGGCACTGGTTTTATGCAGAGAGATGGAGAGGATGGCACTGGTATTATGTAGTTAGACGGGGAGGATGGCGCTGGTTTTATCTAGTTCTTTGGGTACGACGGCACTGGTTTTATCTAGATAGATGGGGAGGACGACACTGGTTTTATGCATATAGATGTGTAGGGTGGCACTGGTTTTATGTAGAGAGATGCAGAGGACAGGACTGGTTTTATGTGGATACATGGGGAGGATGGCACTGATTTTATGTAGATAGATGTGTGGACGACACTGGCTTTATGTAGATAGATGGGTAGGACGGCACTGGTTTTATGTAGAGAGATAGAGAGGACGGCTCTGGTTTTATATAGAGAGATGGGGTGGATGGCACTGGTTTTATGTAGATAGATGAGTAGGATAAAACTGATTTTATGTAGATAGATGGGGTGGACAACACTGGTTTTATGTAGATAGATGGGTAGGAAGGCACTGGTTTTATGTAGAGAGATGGGGAGGACTACACTGCTTTTATGCAGACAGATGAGGAGGACGGCATTTTTTTTATGTAGATAGATGGGGAGGACAGCACTGGTTTTATGTAGTTAGATGGGTAGGAGGGCACTGGTTTTATGTAGAGAGATGTGGAGGACGGCACTGGATTCATGTAGAGAGATGGAGAGAACGGGCACTGGTTTTATCTAGATTGATGGGGAGGACGACACTGGTTTTATGCAGACAGATGGGGAGGACGACACTGGTTTTATGCAGACAGATGGGGAGGACGGTACTGGTTTTATGAGAGAGATGGAGAGTATGGGACTGGTTTTATTTAGATAGATGGGGAGGACGGCACTGGTTTTATGTAGATATATGGGGAGGATGGCACTGGTTTTATGTAGATAGATGAGTAGGATGGCACTGATTTTATGTAGATAGATGGGGAGGACGGCACTGGTTTTATGTAGTTAGATGGGGAGTACAGCACTGGTATTATGTAGAGAGATGGAAAGCGTGGCACTAGTTTTATATAGATAGATGGGGAGGAAGGCACTGGTTTTATGTAGATAGGTGGGGAGGATGACACTGGTTTTATGTACTTAGTTGGGGCGGACGGCACAGGTTTTATGTAGTTAGAAGGGTAGGATGGCACTGGTTTTATGTAGACGGGTGGGTAGGATAGCACTGGTTTTATTTAGAGAGATGGGGTGGATGGCACTGGTTTTATGTTGATGGATCAGTAGGACGGCACTGTTTTTATGTAGATAGATGAGTAGGATTGCACTGGTTTTATGTAGAGAGATGTGGAGGACGGCACTGGATTCATGTAGAGAGATGGAGAGAACGGGCACTGGTTTTATGTAGATAGCTGGGGAGGACGACACTGGTTTTATCTAGTTCGTTGGGTACAACGGCACTGGTTTTATCTAGATTGATGGGGAGGACGACACTGGTTTTATGCAAATAGACGGGGAGGACGGTACTGGTTTTATGAGAGAGATGGAGAGTACGGCACTGGTATTATGTATATAGATGGGTATGGTGGCACTGGTTTTATGTAGAGAGATGCAGAGGACAGGACTGGTTTTATGTGGATACATGGGGAGGATGGCACTGATTTTATGTAGATAGATGTGTGGACGACACTGGTTTTATGTAGATAGATGGGTAGGACGGCACTGGTTTTACGTAGAGAGATAGAGAGGACGGCTCTGGTTTTATATAGAGAGATGGGGTGGATGGCACTGGTTTTAAGTAGATAGATGAGTAGGATAAAACTGATTTTATGTAGATAGATGGGGTGGACGACACTGGTTTTATGTAGATAGATGGGTAGGAAGGCACTGGTTTTATGTAGAGAGATGGGGAGGACTACACTGCTTTTATGCAGACAGATGAGGAGGACGGCATTTTTTTTATGTAGATAGATGGGGAGGACAGCACTGGTTTTATGTAGTTAGATGGGTAGGAGGGCACTGGTTTTATGTAGAGAGATGTGGAGGACGGCACTGGATTCACGTAGAGAGATGGAGAGAACGGGCACTGGTTTTATCTAGATTGATGGGGAAGACGACACTGGTTTTATGCAGACAGATGGGGAGGACGACACTGGTTTTATGCAGACAGATGGGGAGGACGGTACTGGTTTTATGAGAGAGATGGAGATTATGGGACTGGTTTTATTTAGATAGATGGAGAGGATGGCACTGGTTTTATGTAGATATATGGGGAGGATGGCACTGGTTTTATGTAGATAGATGAGTAGGATGGCACTGATTTTATGTAGATAGATGGGGAGGACGGCACTGGTTTTATGTAGTTAGATGGGGAGGACAGCACTGGTATTATGTAGAGAGATGGAAAGGATGGCACTAGTTTTATATAGATAGATGGGGAGGACGGCACTGGTTTTATGTAGATAGGTGGGGAGGACGGCACTAGTTTCATGTAGTTAGATGGGGAGTACAGCACTGGTATTATGTAGAGAGATGGAAAGCGTGGCACTAGTTTTATATAGATAGATGGGGAGGAAGGCACTGGTTTTATGTAGACAGGTGGGGAGGATGACACTGGTTTTATGTACTTAGTTGGGGCGGACGGCACAGGTTTTATGTAGTTAGAAGGGTAGGATGGCACTGGTTTTATGTAGACGGGTGGGTAGGATAGCACTGGTTTTATTTAGAGAGATGGGGAGGATGACACTGGTTTTATGCAGAGAGATTGAGAACACGGCACTGGTTTTACGTAGATAGATGGGTAGGACGGCACTGGATTCATGTAGAGAGATGGAGAGTACGGCACTGGTATTATGTATATAGATGGGTAGGACTGCCATGGTCTTATGTAGATAGATGAGGAAAAGGGCACTGGTTTTATGTAGAGAGATGGAGAGGATGGCACTGGTATTATGTAGTTAGACGGGGAGGATGGCGCTGGTTTTATCTAGTTCTTTGGGTACGACGGCACTGGTTTTATCTAGATAGATGGGGAGGACGACACTGGTTTTATGCAGACAGATGGGGAGGACGGTACTGCTTTTATGAGAGAGATGGAGAGTACGGCACTGGCATTATGCATATAGATGTGTAGGGTGGCACTGGTTTTATGTAGATAGATGGGTGGGACGGCACTGGTTTTATGTAGTTAGATGGGTAGGAGGGCACTGGTTTTATTTAGAGAGATGGGGTGGATGGCACTGGTTTTATGTTGATGGATCAGTAGGACGGCACTGTTTTTATGTAGATAGATGAGTAGGATTGCACTGGTTTTATGTAGAGAGATGTGGAGGACGGCACTGGATTCATGTAGAGAGATGGAGAGAACGGGCACTGGTTTTATGTAGACAGCTGGGGAGGACGACACTGGTTTTATCTAGTTCGTTGGGTACAACGGCACTGGTTTTATCTAGATTGATGGGGAGGACGACACTGGTTTTATGCAAATAGACGGGGAGGACGGTACTGGTTTTATGAGAGAGATGGAGAGTACGGCACTGGTATTATGTATATAGATGGGTATGGTGGCACTGGTTTTATGTAGAGAGATGCAGAGGACAGGACTGGTTTTATGTGGATACATGGGGAGGATGGCACTGATTTTATGTAGATAGATGTGTGGACGACACTGGTTTTATGTAGATAGATGGGTAGGACGGCACTGGTTTTATGTAGAGAGATGGGGTGGATGGCACTGGTTTTATGTAGATAGATGAGTAGGATAAAACTGATTTTATGTAGATAGATGGGGTGGACGACACTGGTTTTATGTAGATAGATGGGTAGGAAGGCACTGGTTTTATGTAGAGAGATGGGGAGGACTACACTGCTTTTATGCAGACAGATGAGGGGGACGGCATTTTTTTTTTGTAGATAGATGGGGAGGACAGCACTGGTTTTATGTAGTTAGATGGGTAGGAGGGCACTGGTTTTATGTAGAGAGATGTGGAGGACGGCACTGGATTCATGTAGAGAGATGGAGAGAACGGGCACTGGTTTTATCTAGATTGATGGGGAGGACGACACTGGTTTTATGCAGACAGATGGGGAGGACGACACTGGTTTTATGCAGACAGATGGGGAGGACGGTACTGGTTTTATGAGAGAGATGGAGAGTATGGGACTGGTTTTATTTAGATAGATGGGGAGGACGGCACTGGTTTTATGTAGATATATGGGGAGGATGGCACTGGTTTTATGTAGATAGATGAGTAGGATGGCACTGATTTTATGTAGATAGATGGGGAGGACGGCACTGGTTTTATGTAGTTAGATGGGGAGTACAGCACTGGTATTATGTAGAGAGATGGAAAGCGTGGCACTAGTTTTATATAGATAGATGGGGAGGAAGGCACTGGTTTTATGTAGATAGGTGGGGAGGATGACACTGGTTTTATGTACTTAGTTGGGGCGGACGGCACAGGTTTTATGTAGTTAGAAGGGTAGGATGGCACTGGTTTTATGTAGACGGGTGGGTAGGATAGCACTGGTTTTATTTAGAGAGATGGGGAGGATGACACTGGTTTTATGTAGAGAGATTGAGAACACGGCACTGGTTTTACGTAGATAGATGGGTAGGACGGCACTGGATTCATGTAGAGAGATGGAGAGTACGGCACTGGTATTATGTATATAGATGGGTAGGACGGCCATGGTCTTATGTAGATAGATGAGGAAAAGGGCACTGGTTTTATGTAGAGAGATGGAGAGGATGGCACTGGTATTATGTAGTTAGACGGGGAGGATGGCGCTGGTTTTATCTAGTTCTTTGGGTACGACGGCACTGGTTTTATCTAGATAGATGGGGAGGACGACACTGGTTTTATGCAGACAGATGGGGAGGACGGTACTGCTTTTATGAGAGAGATGGAGAGTACGGCACTGGTATTATGCATATAGATGTGTAGGGTGGCACTGGTTTTATGTAGATAGATGGGTGGGACGGCACTGGTTTTATGTAGTTAGATGGGTAGGAGGGCACTGGTTTTATTTAGAGAGATGGGGTGGATGGCACTGGTTTTATGTTGATGGATCAGTAGGACGGCACTGTTTTTATGTAGATAGATGAGTAGGATTGCACTGGTTTTATGTAGAGAGATGTGGAGGACGGCACTGGATTCATGTAGAGAGATGGAGAGAACGGGCACTGGTTTTATGTAGATAGCTGGGGAGGACGACACTGGTTTTATCTAGTTCGTTGGGTACAACGGCACTGGTTTTATCTAGATTGATGGGGAGGACGACACTGGTTTTATGCAAATAGACGGGGAGGACGGTACTGGTTTTATGAGAGAGATGGAGAGTACGGCACTGGTATTATGTATATAGATGGGTATGGTGGCACTGGTTTTATGTAGAGAGATGCAGAGGACAGGACTGGTTTTATGTGGATACATGGGGAGGATGGCACTGATTTTATGTAGATAGATGTGTGGACGACACTGGTTTTATGTAGATAGATGGGTAGGACGGCACTGGTTTTACGTAGAGAGATAGAGAGGACGGCTCTGGTTTTATATAGAGAGATGGGGTGGATGGCACTGGTTTTAAGTAGATAGATGAGTAGGATAAAACTGATTTTATGTAGATAGATGGGGTGGACGACACTGGTTTTATGTAGATAGATGGGTAGGAAGGCACTGGTTTTATGTAGAGAGATGGGGAGGACTACACTGCTTTTATGCAGACAGATGAGGAGGACGGCATTTTTTTTATGTAGATAGATGGGGAGGACAGCACTGGTTTTATGTAGTTAGATGGGTAGGAGGGCACTGGTTTTATGTAGAGAGATGTGGAGGACGGCACTGGATTCACGTAGAGAGATGGAGAGAACGGGCACTGGTTTTATCTAGATTGATGGGGAAGACGACACTGGTTTTATGCAGACAGATGGGGAGGACGACACTGGTTTTATGCAGACAGATGGGGAGGACGGTACTGGTTTTATGAGAGAGATGGAGATTATGGGACTGGTTTTATTTAGATAGATGGAGAGGATGGCACTGGTTTTATGTAGATATATGGGGAGGATGGCACTGGTTTTATGTAGATAGATGAGTAGGATGGCACTGATTTTATGTAGATAGATGGGGAGGACGGCACTGGTTTTATGTAGTTAGATGGGAGGACAGCACTGGTATTATGTAGAGAGATGGAAAGGATGGCACTAGTTTTATATAGATAGATGGGGAGGACGGCACTGGTTTTATGTAGATAGGTGGGGAGGACGGCACTAGTTTCATGTAGTTAGATGGGGAGTACAGCACTGGTATTATGTAGAGAGATGGAAAGCGTGGCACTAGTTTTATATAGATAGATGGGGAGGAAGGCACTGGTTTTATGTAGACAGGTGGGGAGGATGACACTGGTTTTATGTACTTAGTTGGGGCGGACGGCACAGGTTTTATGTAGTTAGAAGGGTAGGATGGCACTGGTTTTATGTAGACGGGTGGGTAGGATAGCACTGGTTTTATTTAGAGAGATGGGGAGGATGACACTGGTTTTATGCAGAGAGATTGAGAACACGGCACTGGTTTTACGTAGATAGATGGGTAGGACGGCACTGGATTCATGTAGAGAGATGGAGAGTACGGCACTGGTATTATGTATATAGATGGGTAGGACTGCCATGGTCTTATGTAGATAGATGAGGAAAAGGGCACTGGTTTTATGTAGAGAGATGGAGAGGATGGCACTGGTATTATGTAGTTAGACGGGGAGGATGGCGCTGGTTTTATCTAGTTCTTTGGTACGACGGCACTGGTTTTATCTAGATAGATGGGGAGGACGACACTGGTTTTATGCAGACAGATGGGGAGGACGGTACTGCTTTTATGAGAGAGATGGAGAGTACGGCACTGGCATTATGCATATAGATGTGTAGGGTGGCACTGGTTTTATGTAGATAGATGGGTGGGACGGCACTGGTTTTATGTAGTTAGATGGGTAGGAGGGCACTGGTTTTATTTAGAGAGATGGGGTGGATGGCACTGGTTTTATGTTGATGGATCAGTAGGACGGCACTGTTTTTATGTAGATAGATGAGTAGGATTGCACTGGTTTTATGTAGAGAGATGTGGAGGACGGCACTGGATTCATGTAGAGAGATGGAGAGAACGGGCACTGGTTTTATGTAGACAGCTGGGAGGACGACACTGGTTTTATCTAGTTCGTTGGGTACAACGGCACTGGTTTTATCTAGATTGATGGGGAGGACGACACTGGTTTTATGCAAATAGACGGGGAGGACGGTACTGGTTTTATGAGAGAGATGGAGAGTACGGCACTGGTATTATGTATATAGATGGGTATGGTGGCACTGGTTTTATGTAGAGAGATGCAGAGGACAGGACTGGTTTTATGTGGATACATGGGGAGGATGGCACTGATTTTATGTAGATAGATGTGTGGACGACACTGGTTTTATGTAGATAGATGGGTAGGACGGCACTGGTTTTATGTAGAGAGATGGGGTGGATGGCACTGGTTTTATGTAGATAGATGAGTAGGATAAAACTGATTTTATGTAGATAGATGGGGTGGACGACACTGGTTTTATGTAGATAGATGGGTAGGAAGGCACTGGTTTTATGTAGAGAGATGGGGAGGACTACACTGCTTTTATGCAGACAGATGAGGGGGACGGCATTTTTTTTTTGTAGATAGATGGGGAGGACAGCACTGGTTTTATGTAGTTAGATGGGTAGGAGGGCACTGGTTTTATGTAGAGAGATGTGGAGGACGGCACTGGATTCATGTAGAGAGATGGAGAGAACGGGCACTGGTTTTATCTAGATTGATGGGGAGGACGACACTGGTTTTATGCAGACAGATGGGGAGGACGACACTGGTTTTATGCAGACAGATGGGGAGGACGGTACTGGTTTTATGAGAGAGATGGAGAGTATGGGACTGGTTTTATTTAGATAGATGGGGAGGACGGCACTGGTTTTATGTAGATATATGGGGAGGATGGCACTGGTTTTATGTAGATAGATGAGTAGGATGGCACTGATTTTATGTAGATAGATGGGGAGGACGGCACTGGTTTTATGTAGTTAGATGGGGAGTACAGCACTGGTATTATGTAGAGAGATGGAAAGCGTGGCACTAGTTTTATATAGATAGATGGGGAGGAAGGCACTGGTTTTATGTAGATAGGTGGGGAGGATGACACTGGTTTTATGTACTTAGTTGGGGCGGACGGCACAGGTTTTATGTAGTTAGAAGGGTAGGATGGCACTGGTTTTATGTAGACGGGTGGGTAGGATAGCACTGGTTTTATTTAGAGAGATGGGGAGGATGACACTGGTTTTATGTAGAGAGATTGAGAACACGGCACTGGTTTTACGTAGATAGATGGGTAGGACGGCACTGGATTCATGTAGAGAGATGGAGAGTACGGCACTGGTATTATGTATATAGATGGGTAGGACGGCCATGGTCTTATGTAGATAGATGAGGAAAAGGGCACTGGTTTTATGTAGAGAGATGGAGAGGATGGCACTGGTATTATGTAGTTAGACGGGGAGGATGGCGCTGGTTTTATCTAGTTCTTTGGGTACGACGGCACTGGTTTTATCTAGATAGATGGGGAGGACGACACTGGTTTTATGCAGACAGATGGGGAGGACGGTACTGCTTTTATGAGAGAGATGGAGAGTACGGCACTGGTATTATGCATATAGATGTGTAGGGTGGCACTGGTTTTATGTAGATAGATGGGTGGGACGGCACTGGTTTTATGTAGTTAGATGGGTAGGAGGGCACTGGTTTTATTTAGAGAGATGGGGTGGATGGCACTGGTTTTATGTTGATGGATCAGTAGGACGGCACTGTTTTTATGTAGATAGATGAGTAGGATTGCACTGGTTTTATGTAGAGAGATGTGGAGGACGGCACTGGATTCATGTAGAGAGATGGAGAGAACGGGCACTGGTTTTATGTAGATAGCTGGGGAGGACGACACTGGTTTTATCTAGTTCGTTGGGTACAACGGCACTGGTTTTATCTAGATTGATGGGAGGACGACACTGGTTTTATGCAAATAGACGGGGAGGACGGTACTGGTTTTATGAGAGAGATGGAGAGTACGGCACTGGTATTATGTATATAGATGGGTATGGTGGCACTGGTTTTATGTAGAGAGATGCAGAGGACAGGACTGGTTTTATGTGGATACATGGGGAGGATGGCACTGATTTTATGTAGATAGATGTGTGGACGACACTGGTTTTATGTAGATAGATGGGTAGGACGGCACTGGTTTTACGTAGAGAGATAGAGAGGACGGCTCTGGTTTTATATAGAGAGATGGGGTGGATGGCACTGGTTTTAAGTAGATAGATGAGTAGGATAAAACTGATTTTATGTAGATAGATGGGGTGGACGACACTGGTTTTATGTAGATAGATGGGTAGGAAGGCACTGGTTTTATGTAGAGAGATGGGGAGGACTACACTGCTTTTATGCAGACAGATGAGGAGGACGGCATTTTTTTTATGTAGATAGATGGGGAGGACAGCACTGGTTTTATGTAGTTAGATGGGTAGGAGGGCACTGGTTTTATGTAGAGAGATGTGGAGGACGGCACTGGATTCACGTAGAGAGATGGAGAGAACGGGCACTGGTTTTATCTAGATTGATGGGGAAGACGACACTGGTTTTATGCAGACAGATGGGGAGGACGACACTGGTTTTATGCAGACAGATGGGGAGGACGGTACTGGTTTTATGAGAGAGATGGAGATTATGGGACTGGTTTTATTTAGATAGATGGAGAGGATGGCACTGGTTTTATGTAGATATATGGGGAGGATGGCACTGGTTTTATGTAGATAGATGAGTAGGATGGCACTGATTTTATGTAGATAGATGGGGAGGACGGCACTGGTTTTATGTAGTTAGATGGGGAGGACAGCACTGGTATTATGTAGAGAGATGGAAAGGATGGCACTAGTTTTATATAGATAGATGGGGAGGACGGCACTGGTTTTATGTAGATAGGTGGGGAGGACGGCACTAGTTTCATGTAGTTAGATGGGGAGTACAGCACTGGTATTATGTAGAGAGATGGAAAGCGTGGCACTAGTTTTATATAGATAGATGGGGAGGAAGGCACTGGTTTTATGTAGACAGGTGGGGAGGATGACACTGGTTTTATGTACTTAGTTGGGGCGGACGGCACAGGTTTTATGTAGTTAGAAGGGTAGGATGGCACTGGTTTTATGTAGACGGGTGGGTAGGATAGCACTGGTTTTATTTAGAGAGATGGGGAGGATGACACTGGTTTTATGCAGAGAGATTGAGAACACGGCACTGGTTTTACGTAGATAGATGGGTAGGACGGCACTGGATTCATGTAGAGAGATGGAGAGTACGGCACTGGTATTATGTATATAGATGGGTAGGACTGCCATGGTCTTATGTAGATAGATGAGGAAAAGGGCACTGGTTTTATGTAGAGAGATGGAGAGGATGGCACTGGTATTATGTAGTTAGACGGGGAGGATGGCGCTGGTTTTATCTAGTTCTTTGGGTACGACGGCACTGGTTTTATCTAGATAGATGGGGAGGACGACACTGGTTTTATGCAGACAGATGGGGAGGACGGTACTGCTTTTATGAGAGAGATGGAGAGTACGGCACTGGCATTATGCATATAGATGTGTAGGGTGGCACTGGTTTTATGTAGATAGATGGGTGGGACGGCACTGGTTTTATGTAGTTAGATGGGTAGGAGGGCACTGGTTTTATTTAGAGAGATGGGGTGGATGGCACTGGTTTTATGTTGATGGATCAGTAGGACGGCACTGTTTTTATGTAGATAGATGAGTAGGATTGCACTGGTTTTATGTAGAGAGATGTGGAGGACGGCACTGGATTCATGTAGAGAGATGGAGAGAACGGGCACTGGTTTTATGTAGATAGCTGGGGAGGACGACACTGGTTTTATCTAGTTCGTTGGGTACAACGGCACTGGTTTTATCTAGATTGATGGGGAGGACGACACTGGTTTTATGCAAATAGACGGGGAGGACGGTACTGGTTTTATGAGAGAGATGGAGAGTACGGCACTGGTATTATGTATATAGATGGGTATGGTGGCACTGGTTTTATGTAGAGAGATGCAGAGGACAGGACTGGTTTTATGTGGATACATGGGGAGGATGGCACTGATTTTATGTAGATAGATGTGTGGACGACACTGGTTTTATGTAGATAGATGGGTAGGACGGCACTGGTTTTATGTAGAGAGATAGAGAGGACGGCTCTGGTTTTATATAGAGAGATGGGGTGGATGGCACTGGTTTTATGTAGATAGATGAGTAGGATGGCACTGATTTTATGTAGATAGATGGGGTGGACGACACTGGTTTTATGTAGATAGATGGGTAGGAAGGCACTGGTTTTATGTAGAGAGATGGGGAGGACTACACTGCTTTTATGCAGACAGATGAGGGGGACGGCATTTTTTTTTTGTAGATAGATGGGGAGGACAGCACTGGTTTTATGTAGTTAGATGGGTAGGAGGGCACTGGTTTTATGTAGAGAGATGTGGAGGACGGCACTGGATTCATGTAGAGAGATGGAGAGAACGGGCACTGGTTTTATCTAGATTGATGGGGAGGACGACACTGGTTTTATGCAGACAGATGGGGAGGACGACACTGGTTTTATGCAGACAGATGGGGAGGACGGTACTGGTTTTATGAGAGAGATGGAGAGTATGGGACTGGTTTTATTTAGATAGATGGGGAGGACGGCACTGGTTTTATGTAGATATATGGGGAGGATGGCACTGGTTTTATGTAGATAGATGAGTAGGATGGCACTGATTTTATGTAGATAGATGGGGAGGACGGCACTGGTTTTATGTAGTTAGATGGGGAGTACAGCACTGGTATTATGTAGAGAGATGGAAAGCGTGGCACTAGTTTTATATAGATAGATGGGGAGGAAGGCACTGGTTTTATGTAGACAGGTGGGGAGGATGACACTGGTTTTATGTACTTAGTTGGGGCGGACGGCACAGGTTTTATGTAGTTAGAAGGGTAGGATGGCACTGGTTTTATGTAGACGGGTGGGTAGGATAGCACTGGTTTTATTTAGAGAGATGGGGAGGATGACACTGGTTTTATGCAGAGAGATTGAGAACACGGCACTGGTTTTACGTAGATAGATGGGTAGGACGGCACTGGATTCATGTAGAGAGATGGAGAGTACGGCACTGGTATTATGTATATAGATGGGTAGGACTGCCATGGTCTTATGTAGATAGATGAGGAAAAGGGCACTGGTTTTATGTAGAGAGATGGAGAGGATGGCACTGGTATTATGTAGTTAGACGGGGAGGATGGCGCTGGTTTTATCTAGTTCTTTGGGTACGACGGCACTGGTTTTATCTAGATAGATGGGGAGGACGACACTGGTTTTATGCAGACAGATGGGGAGGACGGTACTGCTTTTATGAGAGAGATGGAGAGTACGGCACTGGCATTATGCATATAGATGTGTAGGGTGGCACTGGTTTTATGTAGATAGATGGGTGGGACGGCACTGGTTTTATGTAGTTAGATGGGTAGGAGGGCACTGGTTTTATTTAGAGAGATGGGGTGGATGGCACTGGTTTTATGTTGATGGATCAGTAGGACGGCACTGTTTTTATGTAGATAGATGAGTAGGATTGCACTGGTTTTATGTAGAGAGATGTGGAGGACGGCACTGGATTCATGTAGAGAGATGGAGAGAACGGGCACTGGTTTTATGTAGATAGCTGGGGAGGACGACACTGGTTTTATCTAGTTCGTTGGGTACAACGGCACTGGTTTTATCTAGATTGATGGGGAGGACGACACTGGTTTTATGCAAATAGACGGGGAGGACGGTACTGGTTTTATGAGAGAGATGGAGAGTACGGCACTGGTATTATGTATATAGATGGGTATGGTGGCACTGGTTTTATGTAGAGAGATGCAGAGGACAGGACTGGTTTTATGTGGATACATGGGGAGGATGGCACTGATTTTATGTAGATAGATGTGTGGACGACACTGGTTTTATGTAGATAGATGGGTAGGACGGCACTGGTTTTACGTAGAGAGATAGAGAGGACGGCTCTGGTTTTATATAGAGAGATGGGGTGGATGGCACTGGTTTTAAGTAGATAGATGAGTAGGATAAAACTGATTTTATGTAGATAGATGGGGTGGACGACACTGGTTTTATGTAGATAGATGGGTAGGAAGGCACTGGTTTTATGTAGAGAGATGGGGAGGACTACACTGCTTTTATGCAGACAGATGAGGAGGACGGCATTTTTTTTATGTAGATAGATGGGGAGGACAGCACTGGTTTTATGTAGTTAGATGGGTAGGAGGGCACTGGTTTTATGTAGAGAGATGTGGAGGACGGCACTGGATTCACGTAGAGAGATGGAGAGAACGGGCACTGGTTTTATCTAGATTGATGGGGAAGACGACACTGGTTTTATGCAGACAGATGGGGAGGACGACACTGGTTTTATGCAGACAGATGGGGAGGACGGTACTGGTTTTATGAGAGAGATGGAGATTATGGGACTGGTTTTATTTAGATAGATGGAGAGGATGGCACTGGTTTTATGTAGATATATGGGGAGGATGGCACTGGTTTTATGTAGATAGATGAGTAGGATGGCACTGATTTTATGTAGATAGATGGGGAGGACGGCACTGGTTTTATGTAGTTAGATGGGGAGGACAGCACTGGTATTATGTAGAGAGATGGAAAGGATGGCACTAGTTTTATATAGATAGATGGGGAGGACGGCACTGGTTTTATGTAGATAGGTGGGGAGGACGGCACTAGTTTCATGTAGTTAGATGGGGAGTACAGCACTGGTATTATGTAGAGAGATGGAAAGCGTGGCACTAGTTTTATATAGATAGATGGGGAGGAAGGCACTGGTTTTATGTAGACAGGTGGGGAGGATGACACTGGTTTTATGTACTTAGTTGGGGCGGACGGCACAGGTTTTATGTAGTTAGAAGGGTAGGATGGCACTGGTTTTATGTAGACGGGTGGGTAGGATAGCACTGGTTTTATTTAGAGAGATGGGGAGGATGACACTGGTTTTATGCAGAGAGATTGAGAACACGGCACTGGTTTTACGTAGATAGATGGGTAGGACGGCACTGGATTCATGTAGAGAGATGGAGAGTACGGCACTGGTATTATGTATATAGATGGGTAGGACTGCCATGGTCTTATGTAGATAGATGAGGAAAAGGGCACTGGTTTTATGTAGAGAGATGGAGAGGATGGCACTGGTATTATGTAGTTAGACGGGGAGGATGGCGCTGGTTTTATCTAGTTCTTTGGGTACGACGGCACTGGTTTTATCTAGATAGATGGGGAGGACGACACTGGTTTTATGCAGACAGATGGGGAGGACGGTACTGCTTTTATGAGAGAGATGGAGAGTACGGCACTGGCATTATGCATATAGATGTGTAGGGTGGCACTGGTTTTATGTAGATAGATGGGTGGGACGGCACTGGTTTTATGTAGTTAGATGGGTAGGAGGGCACTGGTTTTATTTAGAGAGATGGGGTGGATGGCACTGGTTTTATGTTGATGGATCAGTAGGACGGCACTGTTTTTATGTAGATAGATGAGTAGGATTGCACTGGTTTTATGTAGAGAGATGTGGAGGACGGCACTGGATTCATGTAGAGAGATGGAGAGAACGGGCACTGGTTTTATGTAGATAGCTGGGGAGGACGACACTGGTTTTATCTAGTTCGTTGGGTTCAACGGCACTGGTTTTATCTAGATTGATGGGGAGGACGACACTGGTTTTATGCAAATAGACGGGGAGGACGGTACTGGTTTTATGAGAGAGATGGAGAGTACGGCACTGGTATTATGTATATAGATGGGTATGGTGGCACTGGTTTTATGTAGAGAGATGCAGAGGACAGGACTGGTTTTATGTGGATACATGGGGAGGATGGCACTGATTTTATGTAGATAGATGTGTGGACGACACTGGTTTTATGTAGATAGATGGGTAGGACGGCACTGGTTTTATGTAGAGAGATAGAGAGGACGGCTCTGGTTTTATATAGAGAGATGGGGTGGATGGCACTGGTTTTATGTAGATAGATGAGTAGGATAAAACTGATTTTATGTAGATAGATGGGGTGGACGACACTGGTTTTATGTAGATAGATGGGTAGGAAGGCACTGGTTTTATGTAGAGAGATGGGGAGGACTACACTGCTTTTATGCAGACAGATGAGGGGGACGGCATTTTTTTTTTGTAGATAGATGGGGAGGACAGCACTGGTTTTATGTAGTTAGATGGGTAGGAGGGCACTGGTTTTATGTAGAGAGATGTGGAGGACGGCACTGGATTCATGTAGAGAGATGGAGAGAACGGGCACTGGTTTTATCTAGATTGATGGGGAGGACGACACTGGTTTTATGCAGACAGATGGGGAGGACGACACTGGTTTTATGCAGACAGATGGGGAGGACGGTACTGGTTTTATGAGAGAGATGGAGAGTATGGGACTGGTTTTATTTAGATAGATGGGGAGGACGGCACTGGTTTTATGTAGATATATGGGGAGGATGGCACTGGTTTTATGTAGATAGATGAGTAGGATGGCACTGATTTTATGTAGATAGGTGGGGAGGACGGCATTGGTTTTATGTAGTTAGATGGGGAGTACAGCACTGGTATTATGTAGAGAGATGGAAAGCGTGGCACTAGTTTTATATAGATAGATGGGGAGGAAGGCACTGGTTTTATGTAGATAGGTGGGGAGGATGACACTGGTTTTATGTACTTAGTTGGGGCGGACGGCACAGGTTTTATGTAGTTAGAAGGGTAGGATGGCACTGGTTTTATGTAGACGGGTGGGTAGGATAGCACTGGTTTTATTTAGAGAGATGGGGAGGATGACACTGGTTTTATGTAGAGAGATTGAGAACACGGCACTGGTTTTACGTAGATAGATGGGTAGGACGGCACTGGATTCATGTAGAGAGATGGAGAGTACGGCACTGGTATTATGTATATAGATGGGTAGGACGGCCATGGTCTTATGTAGATAGATGAGGAAAAGGGCACTGGTTTTATGTAGAGAGATGGAGAGGATGGCACTGGTATTATGTAGTTAGACGGGGAGGATGGCGCTGGTTTTATCTAGTTCTTTGGGTACGACGGCACTGGTTTTATCTAGATAGATGGGGAGGACGACACTGGTTTTATGCAGACAGATGGGGAGGACGGTACTGCTTTTATGAGAGAGATGGAGAGTACGGCACTGGTATTATGCATATAGATGTGTAGGGTGGCACTGGTTTTATGTAGATAGATGGGTGGGACGGCACTGGTTTTATGTAGTTAGATGGGTAGGAGGGCACTGGTTTTATTTAGAGAGATGGGGTGGATGGCACTGGTTTTATGTTGATGGATCAGTAGGACGGCACTGTTTTTATGTAGATAGATGAGTAGGATTGCACTGGTTTTATGTAGAGAGATGTGGAGGACGGCACTGGATTCATGTAGAGAGATGGAGAGAACGGGCACTGGTTTTATGTAGATAGCTGGGGAGGACGACACTGGTTTTATCTAGTTCGTTGGGTACAACGGCACTGGTTTTATCTAGATTGATGGGGAGGACGACACTGGTTTTATGCAAATAGACGGGGAGGACGGTACTGGTTTTATGAGAGAGATGGAGAGTACGGCACTGGTATTATGTATATAGATGGGTATGGTGGCACTGGTTTTATGTAGAGAGATGCAGAGGACAGGACTGGTTTTATGTGGATACATGGGGAGGATGGCACTGATTTTATGTAGATAGATGTGTGGACGACACTGGTTTTATGTAGATAGATGGGTAGGACGGCACTGGTTTTACGTAGAGAGATAGAGAGGACGGCTCTGGTTTTATATAGAGAGATGGGGTGGATGGCACTGGTTTTAAGTAGATAGATGAGTAGGATAAAACTGATTTTATGTAGATAGATGGGGTGGACGACACTGGTTTTATGTAGATAGATGGGTAGGAAGGCACTGGTTTTATGTAGAGAGATGGGGAGGACTACACTGCTTTTATGCAGACAGATGAGGAGGACGGCATTTTTTTTATGTAGATAGATGGGGAGGACAGCACTGGTTTTATGTAGTTAGATGGGTAGGAGGGCACTGGTTTTATGTAGAGAGATGTGGAGGACGGCACTGGATTCACGTAGAGAGATGGAGAGAACGGGCACTGGTTTTATCTAGATTGATGGGGAAGACGACACTGGTTTTATGCAGACAGATGGGGAGGACGACACTGGTTTTATGCAGACAGATGGGGAGGACGGTACTGGTTTTATGAGAGAGATGGAGATTATGGGACTGGTTTTATTTAGATAGATGGAGAGGATGGCACTGGTTTTATGTAGATAGATGAGTAGGATGGCACTGATTTTATGTAGATAGATGGGGAGGACGGCACTGGTTTTATGTAGTTAGATGGGGAGGACAGCACTGGTATTATGTAGAGAGATGGAAAGGATGGCACTAGTTTTATATAGATAGATGGGGAGGAAGGCACTGGTTTTATGTAGACAGGTGGGGAGGATGACACTGGTTTTATGTACTTAGTTGGGGCGGACGGCACAGGTTTTATGTAGTTAGAAGGGTAGGATGGCACTGGTTTTATGTAGACGGGTGGGTAGGATAGCACTGGTTTTATTTAGAGAGATGGGGAGGATGACACTGGTTTTATGCAGAGAGATTGAGAACACGGCACTGGTTTTACGTAGATAGATGGGTAGGACGGCACTGGATTCATGTAGAGAGATGGAGAGTACGGCACTGGTATTATGTATATAGATGGGTAGGACTGCCATGGTCTTATGTAGATAGATGAGGAAAAGGGCACTGGTTTTATGTAGAGAGATGGAGAGGATGGCACTGGTATTATGTAGTTAGACGGGGAGGATGGCGCTGGTTTTATCTAGTTCTTTGGGTACGACGGCACTGGTTTTATCTAGATAGATGGGGAGGACGACACTGGTTTTATGCAGACAGATGGGGAGGACGGTACTGCTTTTATGAGAGAGATGGAGAGTACGGCACTGGCATTATGCATATAGATGTGTAGGGTGGCACTGGTTTTATGTAGATAGATGGGTGGGACGGCACTGGTTTTATGTAGTTAGATGGGTAGGAGGGCACTGGTTTTATTTAGAGAGATGGGGTGGATGGCACTGGTTTTATGTTGATGGATCAGTAGGACGGCACTGTTTTTATGTAGATAGATGAGTAGGATTGCACTGGTTTTATGTAGAGAGATGTGGAGGACGGCACTGGATTCATGTAGAGAGATGGAGAGAACGGGCACTGGTTTTATGTAGATAGCTGGGGAGGACGACACTGGTTTTATCTAGTTCGTTGGGTACAACGGCACTGGTTTTATCTAGATTGATGGGGAGGACGACACTGGTTTTATGCAAATAGACGGGGAGGACGGTACTGGTTTTATGAGAGAGATGGAGAGTACGGCACTGGTATTATGTATATAGATGGGTATGGTGGCACTGGTTTTATGTAGAGAGATGCAGAGGACAGGACTGGTTTTATGTGGATACATGGGGAGGATGGCACTGATTTTATGTAGATAGATGTGTGGACGACACTGGTTTTATGTAGATAGATGGGTAGGACGGCACTGGTTTTATGTAGAGAGATAGAGAGGACGGCTCTGGTTTTATATAGAGAGATGGGGTGGATGGCACTGGTTTTATGTAGATAGATGAGTAGGATAAAACTGATTTTATGTAGATAGATGGGGTGGACGACACTGGTTTTATGTAGATAGATGGGTAGGAAGGCACTGGTTTTATGTAGAGAGATGGGGAGGACTACACTGCTTTTATGCAGACAGATGAGGAGGACGGCATTTTTTTTTTTGTAGATAGATGGGGAGGACAGCACTGGTTTTATGTAGTTAGATCGGTAGGAGGGCACTGGTTTTATGTAGAGAGATGTGGAGGACGGCACTGGATTCACGTAGAGAGATGGAGAGAACGGGCACTGGTTTTATCTAGATTGATGGGGAAGACGACACTGGTTTTATGCAGACAGATGGGGAGGACGACACTGGTTTTATGCAGACAGATGGGGAGGACGGTACTGGTTTTATGAGAGAGATGGAGATTATGGGACTGGTTTTATTTAGATAGATGGAGAGGACGGCACTGGTTTTATGTCGATATATGGGGAGGATGGCACTGGTTTTATGTAGATAGATGAGTAGGATGGCACTGATATTATGTAGATAGATGGGGAGGACGGCACTGGTTTTATGTAGTTAGATGGGGAGGACAGCACTGGTATTATGTAGAGAGATGGAAAGGATGGCACTAGTTTTATATAGATAGATGGGGAGGACGGCACTGGTTTTATGTAGATAGGTGGGGAGGACGGCACTAGTTTTATGTAGTTAGATGGGGAGTACAGCACTGGTATTATGTAGAGAGATGGAAAGCGTGGCACTAGTTTTATATAGATAGATGGGGAGGAAGGCACTGGTTTTATGTAGATAGGTGGGGAGGATGACACTGGTTTTATGTACTTAGTTGGGGCGGACGGCACAGGTTTTATGTAGTTAGAAGGGTAGGATGGCACTGGTTTTATGTAGACGGGTGGGTAGGATAGCACTGGTTTTATTTAGAGAGATGGGGAGGATGACACTGGTTTTTATGTAGAGAGATTGAGAACACGGCACTGGTTTTACGTAGATAGATGGGTAGGACGGCACTGGATTCATGTAGAGAGATGGAGAGTACGGCACTGGTATTATGTATATAGATGGGTAGGACGGCCATGGTCTTATGTAGATAGATGAGGAAAAGGGCACTGGTTTTATGTAGAGAGATGGAGAGGATGGCACTGGTATTATGTAGTTAGACGGGGAGGATGGCGCTGGTTTTATCTAGTTCTTTGGGTACGACGGCACTGGTTTTATCTAGATAGATGGGGAGGACGACACTGGTTTTATGCAGACAGATGGGGAGGACGGTACTGCTTTTATGAGAGAGATGGAGAGTACGGCACTGGTATTATGCATATAGATGTGTAGGGTGGCACTGGTTTTATGTAGATAGATGGGTGGGACGGCACTGGTTTTATGTAGTTAGATGGGTAGGAGGGCACTGGTTTTATTTAGAGAGATGGGGTGGATGGCACTGGTTTTATGTTGATGGATCAGTAGGACGGCACTGTTTTTATGTAGATAGATGAGTAGGATTGCACTGGTTTTATGTAGATAGATGGGTAGGGACGGCACTGGTTTTATGTAGAGAGATAGAGAGGACGGCTCTGGTTTTATATAGAGAGATGGGGTGGATGGCACTGGTTTTATGTAGATAGATGAGTAGGATGGCACTGATTTTATGTAGATAGATGGGGTGGACAACACTGGTTTTATGTAGATAGATGGGTAGGAAGGCACTGGTTTTATGTAGAGAGATGGGGAGGACTACACAGCTTTTATGCAGACAGATGAGGAGGACGGCATTTTTTTAATGTAGATAGATGGGGGAGGACAGCACTGGTTTTATGTAGTTAGATGGGTAGGAGGGCACTGGTTTTATGTAGAGAGATGTGGAGGACGGCACTGGATTCATGTAGAGAGATGGAGAGAACGGGCACTGGTTTTATGTAGATAGATGGGGAGGACGACACTGGTTTTATGTTGATGGATCAGTAGCACGGCAATGGTCTTATGCAGATAGATGAGGAAGATGGCACTGGTTTTATGTAGAGAGATGGAGAGGACGGCACTGGTATTATGTAGTTAGATGGGGAGGATGGCACTGGTTTTATCTAGTTCGTTGGGTACGACGGCACTGGTTTTATCTCGATTGATGGGGAGGACGACACTGGTTTTATGCAAATAGATGGGGAGGACGGTACTGGTTTTATGAGAGAGATGGAGAGTACGGAACTGGTATTATGTATATAGATGGGTATGGTGGCACTGGTTTTATGTAGAGAGGTGCAGAGGACAGGACTGGTTTTATGTGGATACATGGGGAGGATGGCACTGATTTTATGTAGATAGATGTGTGGACGACACTGGTTTTATGTAGATAGATGGGTAGGACGGCACTGGTTTTATGTAGAGAGATAGAGAGGACGGCTCTGGTTTTATATAGAGAGATGGGGTGGATGGCACTGGTTTTATGTAGATAGATGAGTAGGATGGCACTGATTTTATGTAGATAGATGGGGTGGACGACACTGGTTTTATGTAGATAGATGGGTAGGAAGGCACTGGTTTTATGTAGAGAGATGGGGAGGACTACACTGCTTTTATGCAGACAGATGAGGAGAACGGCATTTTTTTTATGTAGATAGATGGGGAGGACAGCACTGGTTTTATGTAGTTCGGTGGGTAGGAGGGCACTGGTTTTATGTAGAGAGATGTGGAGGACGGCACTGGATTCATGTAGAGAGATGGAGAGAACGGGCACTGGTTTTATCTAGATTGATGGGGAGGACGACACTGGTTTTATGCAGACAGATGGGGAGGACGACACTGGTTTTATGCAGACAGATGGGGAGGACGGTACTGGTTTTATGAGAGAGATGGAGAGTAAGGGACTGGTTTTATTTAGATAGATGGAGAGGACGGCACTGGTTTTATGTAGATATATGGGGAGGATGGCACTAGTTTTATGTAGATAGATGAGTAGGATGGCACTGATTTTAAGTAGATAGATGGGGAGGACGGCACTGGTTTTATGTAGTTAGATGTGGAGGACAGCACTGGTATTATGTAGAGAGATGGAAAGGATGGCACTAGTTTTACATAGATAGATGGGGAGGACGGCACTGGTTTTATGTAGATAGGTGGGGAGGATGACACTGGTTTTATGTACTTAGTTGGGGCTGACGGCACAGGTTTTATGTAGTTAGATGGGTAGGATGGCACAGGTTTTATGTAGACGGGTGGGTAGGACGGCACTGGTTTTATTTAGAGAGATGGGGAGGATGGCACTGGTTTTATGTAGAGAGATTGAGAACACTGCACTGGTTTTACGTCGATAGATGGGTAGGACGGCACTGGATTCATGTAGAGAGATGGAGAGTACGGCACTGGTATTATGTATATAGATGGGTAGGACGGCCATGGTCTTATGTAGATAGATGAGGAAAAGGGCACTGGTTTTATGTAGACAGGTGGAGAGGATGGCACTGTTATTATGTAGTTAGACGGGGAGGATGGCGCTGGTTTTATCTAGTTCTTTGGGTACGACGGCACTGGTTTTATCTAGATAGATGGGGAGGACGACACTGGTTTTATGCAGATAGATGGGGAGGACGGTACTGGTTTTATGAGAGAGATGGAGAGTACGGCACTGGTATTATGCATATAGATGTGTAGGGTGGCACTGGTTTTATTTAGATAGATGGGTGGGACGTCACTGGTTTTATGTAGATAGATGGGTAGGACAGCACTGGTTTTATGTAGATAGATGAGGAGGACGGCACTGGTTATATGTATTCAGATGGGTAGGAGGGCACTGGTTTTATTTAGAGAGATGGGGTGGATGGCACTGGTTTTATGTTGATGGATCAGTAGGACGGCACTGTTTTTATGTAAATAGATGAGTAGGATTGCACTGGTTTTATGTAGAGAGATGTGGAGGACGGCACTGGATTCATGTAGAGAGATGGAGAGAACGGGCACTGGTTTTATCTAGATTGATGGGGAGGACGACACTGGTTTTATGCAGACAGATGGGGAGGACGACACTGGTTTTATGCAGACAGATGGGGAGGACGGTACTGGTTTTATGAGAGAGATGGAGAGTAAGGGACTGGTTTTATTTAGATAGATGGAGAGGACGGCACTGGTTTTATGTAGATATATGGGGAGGATGGCACTAGTTTTATGTAGATAGATGAGTAGGATGGCACTGATTTTAAGTAGATAGATGGGGAGGACGGCACTGGTTTTATGAAGTTAGATGTGGAGGACAGCACTGGTACTATGTAGAGAGATGGAAAGGATGGCACTAGTTTTATATAGATAGATGGGGAGGACGGCACTGGTTTTATGTAGATAGGTGGGAGGATGACACTGGTTTTATGTACTTAGTTGGGGCTGACGGCACAGGTTTTATGTAGTTAGATGGGTAGGATGGCACAGGTTTTATGTAGACGGGTGGGTAGGACGGCACTGGTTTTATTCAGAGAGATGGGGAGGATGGCACTGGTTTTATGTAGAGAGATTGAGAACACTGCACTGGTTTTACGTCGATAGATGGGTAGGACGGCACTGGATTCATGTAGAGAGATGGAGAGTACGGCACTGGTATTATGTATATAGATGGGTAGGACGGCCATGGTCTTATGTAGATAGATGAGGAAAAGGGCACTGGTTTTATGTAGAGAGGTGGAGAGGATGGCACTGTTATTATGTAGTTAGACGGGGAGGATGGCGCTGGTTTTATCTAGTTCTTTGGGTACGACGGCACTGGTTTTATCTAGATAGATGGGGAGGACGACACTGGTTTTATGCAGATAGATGGGGAGGACGGTACTGGTTTTATGAGAGAGATGGAGAGTACGGCACTGGTATTATGCATATAGATGTGTAGGGTGGCACTGGTTTTATGTAGATAGATGGGTGGGACGTCACTGGTTTTATGTAGATAGATGGGTAGGACAGCACTGGTTTTATGTAGATAGATGAGGAGGACGGCACTGGTTTTATGTATTCAGATGGGTAGGAGGGCACTGGTTTTATTTAGAGAGATGGGGTGGATGGCACTGGTTTTATGTTGATGGATCAGTAGGACGGCACTCTTTTTATGTAAATAGATGAGTAGGATTGCACTGGTTTTATGTAGAGAGATGTGGAGGACGGCACTGGATTCATGTAGAGAGATGGAGAGAACGGGCACTGGTTTTATGTAGATAGATGGGGAGGACGACACTGGTTTTATGTTGATGGATCAGTAGCACGGCAATGGTCTTATGCAGATAGATGAGGAAGATGGCACTGGTTTTATGTAGAGAGATGAAGAGGACGGCACTGGTATTATGTAGTTAGATGGGGAGGATGGCACTGGTTTTATCTAGTTCGTTGGGTACGACGGCACTGGTTTTATCTAGATTGATGGGGAGGACGACACTGGTTTTATGCAAATAGATGGGGAGGACGGTACTGGTTTTATGAGAGAGATGGAGAGTACGGCACTGGTATTATGTATATAGATGGGTATGGTGGCACTGGTTTTATGTAGAGAGATGCAGAGGACAGGACTGGTTTTATGTGGATACATGGGGAGGATGGCACTGATTTTATGTAGATAGATGGGTGGACGACACTGGTTTTATGTAGAGAGATAGAGAGGACGGCTCTGGTTTTATATAGAGAGATGGGGTGGATGGCACTGGTTTTATGTAGATAGATGAGTAGGATGGCACTGATTTTATGTAGATAGATGGGGTGGACGACACTGGTTTTATGTAGATAGATGGGTAGGAAGGCACTGGTTTTATGTAGAGAGATGGGGAGGACTACACTGCTTTTATGCAGACAGATGAGGAGAACGGCATTTTTTTTATGTAGATAGATGGGGAGGACAGCACTGGTTTTATGTAGTTAGATGGGTAGGAGGGCACTGGTTTTATGTAGAGAGATGTGGAGGACGGCACTGGATTCATGTAGAGAGATGGAGAGAACGGGCACTGGTTTTATGTAGATAGATGGGGAGGACGACACTGGTTTTATGCAGACAGATGGGGAGGACGGTACTGGTTTTATGAGAGAGATGGAGAGTACTGCACTGGTATTATGCATATAGATGTGTAGGGTGGCAATGGTTTTATGTAGATAGATGGGTGAGACGGCACTGGTTTTATGTAGATAGATGGGTAGGACGGGAATGGTCTTATGCAGATAGATGAGGAAGATGGCACTGGTTTTATGTAGAGAGATAGAGAGGACGACACTGGTATTATGTAGTTAGATGGGGAGGATGGCACTGGTTTTATCTAGTTCGTTGGGTACGATGGCACAGGTTTTATCTAGATTGATGGGGCGACGACACTGTTTTTATGCAGTCAGATGGGGAGGACGGTACTGGTTTTATGAGAGAGATGGATAGTACGGCACTGGTATTATGTATATAGATGGGTAGGGTGGCACTGGCTTTATGTAGAGAGATGAGGAGGACTTCACTTGTTTCATGTAGATAGATGGGGAGGACAGCACTGGTTTTATGTAGATAGATGGGGAGTTTGGCACTGGTTTTATCTAGATTGATGGGGAGGACGACACTGGTGTTATGCAGACAGATGGGGAGGACGGTACTGGTTTTATGAGAGAGATGGAGAGTACGGCACTGGTATTATGTATATAGATAGGTAGGTTGGCACTGGTTTTATGTAGATAGATGGGGAGGATGACACTGGTGTTATGTACTTAGTTGGGGAGGACGGCACAGGTTTTATCTAGTTAGATGGGTAGGATGGCACTGGTTTTATGTAGACGGGTGGGTAGGACGGCACTGGTTTTATTTAGATAGATGGGGTGGATGGCACTGGTTTTATGTTGATGGATCAGTAGCACGGCACTGGTTTTATGTAGATAGATAGGTAGGACGGCAATACTCTTATGTAGATAGATGAGGAAGATGGCACTGCTTTTATGTAGAGAGATGGAGAGGACTGCACTGGTATTATGTAGTTAGATTGAGAGGATGGCACTGGTTTTATGTCGACGGGTGGGTAGGACGGCACTGGTTTTATTTAGAGAGATTGGGGAGGATGACACTGGTTTTATGTAGAGAGATTGAGAACACGGCACTGGTTTTACGTAGATAGATGGTAGGACGGCACTGGTTTTATGTAGATAGATCGGGAGGATGGCACTGGTTTTATGTAGATAGATGGGGAGGATGGCACTGGTTTTATGTAGATAGATGAGTAGGATGGCACTGGTTTTATGTAGATAGATCGGGAGGATGGCACTGGTTTTATGTAGATAGATGGGGAGGATGGCACTGGTTTTATGTAGATAGATGGGGAGGATGGCATTGGTTTTATGTAGATAGATGAGTAGAATGGCACTCGTTGTATGTAGAGAGATGGAGAGGACAGCACTGGTATTATATAGTTAGATGGGGAGGGTGGCACTGGTTTTATCTAGATTGATAGGGAAGGCGACACTGGTTTTATCTAGATTGATAGGGAGGGTGACACTGGTTTTATGCAGACAGATGGGGAGGACGGTACTGGTTTTATGAGAGAGGTGGAGAGTACGGCACTGGTATTATGTATATAGATGGGTAGGGTGGCACTGGTTTTATGTAGAGAGATGCAGAGGACAGGACTGGTTTTATGTAGATAGATGGGTAGGAAGGCACTGGTTTTATGTAGAGAGATGGGGAGGACTACACTGCTTTTATGCAGACAGATGAGGAGAACGGCATTTTTTTTATGTAGATAGATGGGGAGGACAGCACTGGTTTTATGTAGTTAGATGGGTAGGAGGGCACTGGTTTTATGTAGAGAGATGTGGAGGACGGCACTGGATTCATGTAGAGAGATGGAGAGAACGGGCACTGGTTTTATGTTGATAGATGGGGAGGACGACACTGGTTTTATGCAGACAGATGGGGAGGACGGTACTGGTTTTATGAGAGAGATGGAGAGTACTGCACTGGTATTATGCATATAGATGTGTAGGGTGGCAATGGTTTTATGTAGATAGATGGGTGAGACGGCACTGGTTTTATGTAGATAGATGGTAGGACGGGAATGGTCTTATGCAGATAGATGAGGAAGATGGCACTGGTTTTATGTAGAGAGATAGAGAGGACGACACTGGTATTATGTAGTTAGATGGGGAGGATGGCACTGGTTTTATCTAGTTCGTTGGGTACGATGGCACAGGTTTTATCTAGATTGATGGGGCGACGACACTGTTTTTATGCAGTCAGATGGGGAGGACGGTACTGGTTTTATGAGAGAGATGGATAGTACGGCACTGGTATTATGTATATAGATGGGTAGGGTGGCACTGGCTTTATGTAGAGAGATGAGGAGGACTTCACTTGTTTCATGTAGATAGATGGGGAGGACAGCACTGGTTTTATGTAGATAGATGGGGAGTTTGGCACTGGTTTTATCTAGATTGATGGGGAGGACGACACTGGTGTTATGCAGACAGATGGGGAGGGACGGTACTGGTTTTATGAGAGAGATGGAGAGTACGGCACTGGTATTATGTATATAGATAGGTAGGTTGGCACTGGTTTTATGTAGATAGATGGGGAGGATGACACTAGTTTTATGTACTTAGTTGGGGAGGACGGCACAGGTTGTATCTAGTTAGATGGGTAGGATGGCACTGGTTTTATGTAGACGGGTGGGTAGGACGGCACTGGTTTTATTTAGATAGATGGGGTGGATGGCACTGGTTTTATGTTGATGGATCAGTAGCACGGCACTGGTTTTATGTAGATAGATAGGTAGGACGGCAATACTCTTATGTAGTAGATGAGGAAGATGGCACTGCTTTTATGTAGAGAGATGGAGAGGACTGCACTGGTATTATGTAGTTAGATTGAGAGGATGGCACTGGTTTTATGTCGATGGGTGGGTAGGACGGCACTGGTTTTATTTAGAGAGATGGGAGGATGACACTGGTTTTATGTAGAGAGATTGAGAACACGGCACTGGCTTTACGTAGATAGATGGGTAGGACGGCACTGGTTTTATGTAGATAGATCGGGAGGATGGCACTGGTTTTATGTAGATAGATGGGGAGGATGGCACTGGTTTTATGTAGATAGATGAGTAGGATGGCACTGGTTTTATGTAGATAGATGGGGAGGATGGCACTGGTTTTATGTAGATAGATGGGGAGGATGGCACTGGTTTTATGTAGATAGATGAGTAGAATGGCACTCGTTGTATGTAGAGAGATGGAGAGGACAGCACTGGTATTATATAGTTAGATGGGGAGGGTGGCACTGGTTTTATCTAGATTGATAGGGAAGGCGACACTGGTTTTATCTAGATTGATAGGGAGGGTGACACTGGTTTTATGCAGACAGATGGGGAGGACGGTACTGGTTTTATGAGAGAGGTGGAGAGTACGGCACTGGTATTATGTATATAGATGGGTAGGGTGGCACTGGTTTTATGTAGAGAGATGCAGAGGACAGGACTGGTTTTATGTAGATAGATGGGGGGACGGCACTGGTTTTATGTAGATAGATGGGTAGGATGGCACTGGTTTTATGTAGACAAATGGGGAGGACGGCACTGGTTTTATGTAGATAGATGGGGAGGATGGCACTGATTTTATGTAGATAGATGGGGCGGACGGCACTTGTTTTATGTAGATAGATGGGTAGGACGGCTCTGATTTTATGTAGATAGATGGGGAGGACGGCACTTGTTTTATGTAGATAGATGGGTAGGACGGCAATTGTCTTATGCAGATAGATGAGGAAGATGGCACTGGTTTTATGTAGAGAGATGGAGTGGACAGCACTGGTTTTATGTGGTTAGATGGGTAGGAGGGCACTGGTTCTATTTAGAGAGATGGGGTGGAATCCACTGGTTTTATGTTGATGGATCAGTAGGACGGCACTGGTTTTATGTAGATAGATGAGTAGGATGGCACTGGTTTTATGTAGAGAGATGTGGAGGACGGCACTGGATTCATGTAGAGAGATGGAGAGAATGGGCACTGGTTTTATGTAGATAGATGGGGTGAACTGCACAGGTTTTATGTAGATAGATGGGGAGGACAACACTGGTTTTATGTTGAAGGATCAGTGGCACGGCACTGGTTTTATGTAGATAGATGGGTAGGACGGGAATGGTCTTATGCAGATAGATGAGGAAGATGGCACTGGTTTTATGTAGAGAGATAGAGAGGACGGCACTGGTGTTATTTAGTTAGATGGGGAGGATGGCACTGGTTTTATCTAGTTCGTTGGGTACGATGGCACTGGTTTTATCTAGATTGATGGGGAGGACGACACTGTTTTTATGCAGTCAGATGGGGAGGACGGTACTGGTTTTATGAGAGAGATGGATAGTACGGCACTTGTATTATGTATATAGATGGGTAGGGTGGCACTGGTTTTATGTAGAGAGATGGGGAGGACGGCACTTGTTTCATGTAGATAGATGGGGAGGGACAGCACTGGTTTTATGTAGATAGATGGTAGGATGGCACTGGTTTTATGTAGACAAATGGGGAGGACGGCACTGGTTTTATGTAGATAGATGGGGAGTTTGGCAGTGGTTTTATGTGGATAGATGAGTAGGATGGCACTGATTTTATGTAGATAGATGGGGAGGACGGCACTTGTTTCATGTAGATAGATGGGGAGGACGGCACTGGTATTATGTAGAGAGATGGAAAGGATGGCACTAGTTTTATATAGATAGATGGGGAGGACGGCACTGGTTTTATGTTGATGGATCAGTAGCACGGCACTGGTTTGATGTAGATAGATGGGTAGGACGGCAATGGTCTTATGCAGATAGATGAGGAAGATGGCACTGGTTTTATGTAGAGAGATGGAGAGGACGGCACTGGTATTATATAGATAGATGGGGAGGATGGCACTGGTTTTATCTAGTTCGTTGGGTACGACGGCACTGGTTTTATCTAGATTGATGGGGAGGACGACACTGGTTTTATGCAAATTGATGGGGAGGACGGTACTGGTTTTATGAGAGAGATGGAGAGTACGGCACTGGTATTATGTATATAGATGGGTATGGTGGCACTTGTTTTATGTAGAGAGATGCATAGGACAGGACTGGTTGTATGTAGATAGATGGGGAGGATGGCACTGGTTTTATGTAGATAGATGAGTAGGATGGCACTGATTTTATGTAGATAGATGGGTAGGACGGCACTGGTTTTATTTAGAGAGATGGGGAGGATGGCACTGGTTTTATGTACAGAGATTGAGAACACGGCACTGGTTTTACTTAGATAGATGGTAGGACGGCACTGGTTTTATGTAGATAGATGGGTAGGACGGCAATGGTCTTATGCAGATAGATGAGGAAGATGGCACTGGTTTTATGTAGAGAGATGGAGAGGACGGCACTGGTATTATGTAGTTAGATGGGGAGGATGGCACTGGTTTTATCTAGTTCGTTGGGTACGACGGCACTGGTTTTATCTAGATTGATGTGGAGGACGACACTGGTTTTATGCAGACAGTTGGGGAGGACGGTACTGGTTTTATGAGAGAGATGGAGAGTACGGCACGGGTATTATGTATATAGATGGGTAGGGTGGCACTGGTTTTATGTAGAGAGATGCAGAGGACAGGACTGGTTTTATGTAAATAGATGGGGAGGACGGCACTGGTTTTATGTTGATGGATCAGTAGCACGGCACTGGTTTTATGTAGATAGATGGGGAGGACGGCAATGGTCTTATGCAGATAGATGAGGAAGATGGCACTGGTTTTATGTAGAGAGATGTGGAGGACGGCACTGGATTCATGTAGAGAGATGGAAAGGATGGCACTTGCTTTATATAGATAGATGGGGAGGACGGTACTGGTTTTATGTAGATAGATGGGGAGGACAACACTGGTTTTATGTTGATGGATCAGTAGCACGGCACTGGTTTTATTTAGATAGATGGGTAGGACGGCAATGGTCTTATGCAGATACATGAGGAAGATGGCACTGGTTTTATGTAGATAGATGGGTAGGACGGCAATGGTCTTATGCAGATAGATGAGGAAGATGGCACTGGTTTTATGTAGAGAGATGGAGAGGACGGCACTGGTATTATGTAGTTAGATTGGGAGGATGGCACTGGTTTTATCTAGTTCGATGGGTACGACGGCACTGGTTTTATCTAGATTGATGGGGAGGACGACACTGGTTTTATGAGAGAGATGGAGAGTACGGCACTGGATATAGATGGGTAGGGTGGCACTGGTTTTATGTAGATAGATGGGTAGGATGGCACTGGTTTTATGTAGACAAATGGGGAGGACGGCACTGGTTTTATGTAGATAGATGGGGAGGATGGCACTGGTTTTATGTAAATAGATGGGTAGGATGGCACTGGTTTTATGTAGATAGATGGGGAGGATGGCACTGGTTTTATGTAGATAGATCAGTAGGATGGCACTGATTTTATGTAGATAGATGGGGTGGACGACACTGGTTTTATGTAGATAGATGAGTAGGACGGCACTGGTTTTATGTATAGAGATAGAGAGGACGGCACTGATTTTATATAGAGAGATGGGGTGGATGGCACTGGTTTTATGTAGTTAGAAGGGTAGGAGAGCACTGGTTTTATTTAGAGAGATGGGGTGGATCTCACTGGTTTTATGTTGATGGATCAGTAGGACGGCACTGGTTTTATGTAGATAGATGAGTAGGATGGCACTGGTTTTATGTAGAGAGATGTGGAGGACGGCACTGGATTCATGTAGAGAGATGGAGAGAACGGGCACTGGTTTTATGTAGATAGATGGGGAGGACTGCACTGGTTTTATGTAGATAGATGGGGAGGACGACACTGGTTTTATGTTGATGGATCAGTAGCACGGCACTGGTTTTATGTAGATAGATGGGTAGGACGGCAATGGTCTTATGCAGACAGATGAGGAAGATGGCACTGGCTTTATGTAGAGAGTGAGAGGACGGCACTGGTATTATGTAGTTAGATGGGGAGGATGGCACTGGTTTTATCTAGTACGTTGCGTACGACGGCACTGGTTTTATCTAGATTGATAGGGAGGACGACACTGGTGTTATGCAGACAGATGGGGAGGACGGTACTGGTTTTATGAGAGAGATGGAGAGTAAGGCACTGGTATTATGTATATAGATGGGTAGGGTGCACTGTTTTTATGTAGAGAGATGCAGAGGACAGGACTGGTTTTATGTAGATAGATGGGGGGCGGCACTGGTTTTATGTAGATAAATGGGGAGGACGGCACTGGTTTTATGTAGATAGATGGGGAGGACGGCACTTGTTTTATGTAGATAGATGGGTAGGACGGCAATGGTCTTATGCAGATAGATGAGGAAAAGGGCACTGGTTTTATGTAGAGAGATGGAGGGACGGCACTGGTATTATGTAGTTAGATGGGGAGGATGGCACTGGTTTTATCTAGATGATTGGGTACGACGGCACTGGTTTTATCTAGATTGATGGGGAGGACGACACTGGTTTTATGCAGACAGATGGGGAGGACGGTACTGGTTTTATGAGAGAGATGGAGAGTACGGCACTGCTATTATGTATATAGATGGGTAGGGTGGCACTGGTTTTATGTAGAGAGATGCAGAGGACAGGACTGCTTTTATGTAAATAGATGGGGAGGACGGCACTGGTTTTATGTAGATAGATGGGTAGGATGGCACTGATTTTATGTAGATAGATGGGGAGGATGGCACTGGCTTTATGTAGATAGATGGGGAGGACGACACTGGTTTTATGTTGATGGATCAGTAGCACGGCACTGTTTTATGTAGATAGATGGGTAGGACGGCAATGGTCTTATGCAGATAGATGAGGAAGATGGCACTGGTTTTATGTAGAGAGATGTAGAGGACGGCACTGGTATTATGTAGTTAGATGGGGAGGATGGCACTGGTTTTATCTAGTTCGTTGGGTACGACGGCACTGGTTTTATCTAGATTGATGGGGAGGACGGCACTGGTGTTATGCAGACAGATGGGGAGGACGGTACTGGTTTATGAGAGAGATGGAGAGTACGGCACTGGTATTATGTATATAGATGTGTACGGTGGCACTGGTTTTATGTAGATAGATGGGTAGGATAGCACTGGTTTTATGTAGATAGATGGGAGGACGGCACTGGTAGTATGTAGAGAGATGGAAAGGATGGCACTAGTTTTATATAGTTAGATGGGAGGACGGCACTGGTTTTATGTAGATAGATGGGGAGGACGTCACTGGTTTTATGTACTTAGTTGGGGAGGACGGCACAGGTTTTATCTAGTTAGATGGGTAGGATGGATCTGGTTTTATGTAGACGGGTGGGTAGGACGGCACTGGTTTTATTTAGAGAGATGGGTGGATGGCACTGGTTTTATGTAGATAGATGGGGTGGATGGCACTGGTTTTATGTTGATGGATCAGTAGCACGGCACTGGTTTGATGTAGATAGATAGGTAGGACGGCAATGGTCTTATGTAGATAGATGAGGAAGATGGCACTGCTTTTATGTAGAGAGATGGAGAGGACTGCACTGGCATTATGTAGTTAGATGGAGAGGATGGCACTGGTTTTATGTCGACGGGTGGGTAGGACGGCACTGGTTTTATTTAGAGAGATGGGGAGGATGACACTGGTTTTATGTAGAGAGATTGAGAACACGGCACTGGTTTTACGTAGATAGATGGGTAGGACGGCATTGGTTTTACGTAGATAGATGGGTAGGACGGCACTGGTTTTATGTAGATAGATCGGGAGGATGGCACTGGTTTTATGTAGATAGATGGGGAGGATGGCACTGGTTTTATGTAGATAGATGAGTAGGACGGCACTGGTTTTATGTAGAGAGAATGAGAGGACGGCACTGGTATTATGTAGTTAGATGGGGAGGTTGGCACTGGTTTTATCTAGATTGATAGGGAGGGCGACACTGGTTTTATCTAGATTGATAGGGAGGGCGACACTGGTTTTATGCAGACAGATGGGGAGGACGGTACTGGTTTTTTGAGAGAGATGGAGAGTACGGCACTGGTATTATGTATATAGATGGGTAGGGTGGCACTGGTTTTATGCAGAGAGATGCAGAGGACAGGACTGGTTTTATGTAGATAGATGGGGGGACGGCACTGGTTTTATGTAGATAGATGGGTAGGAGGCACTGGTTTTATGTAGACAAATGGGGAGGACGGCACTGGTTTTATGTAGATAGATGGAGAGAATGGGCACTGGTTTTATGTAGATAGATGGGGAGGACGGCACTGGTTTTATGTAGATAGATGGGGAGGACAATACTGGTTTTATGTTGAAGGATCAGTAGCACGGCACTGGTTTTATGTAGATAGATGGGTAGGACGGGAATGGTCTTATGCAGATAGATGAGGACGATGGCACTGGTTTTATGTAGAGAGATAGAGAGGACGGCACTGGTATTATGTAGTTAGCTGGGGAGGACGGCACTTGTTTCATGTAGATAGATGGGGAGGACAGCACTGGTTTTATGTAGATAGATGGGTAGGATGGCACTGGTTTTATATAGATAGATGGGGAGGACGGCACTGGTTTTATGTAGATATATGGGGAGGATGGCACTGGTTTTATGTGGATAGATGAGTAGGATGGCACTGATTTTATGTAGATAGATGGGGAGGACGGCACTGGTTTTATGTAGTTAGATGGGTAGGAGGGCACTGGTTCTATTTAGAGAGATGGGGTGAACGGCACTGGTTTTATGTTGATGGATCAGTAGGACGGCACTGGTTTTATGTAGATAGATGAGTAGGATGGCACTGGTTTTATGTAGAGAGATGTGGAGGACGGCACTGGATTCATGTAGAGAGATGGAGAGAATGGGCACTGGTTTTATGTAGATAGATGGGGTGGACTGCACTGGTTTTATGTAGATAGATGGGGAGGACGACACTGGTTTTATGTTGATGGATCAGTAGCACGGCACTGGTTTTAAGTAGATAGATGGGTAGGACGGGAATGGTCTTATGCAGATAGATGAGGAAGATGGCACTGGTTTTATGTAGAGAGATAGAGAGGACGGCACTGGTATTATGTAGTTAGATGGGTAGGGTGGCACTGGTTTTATGTAGAGAGATGCAGAGGGCAGGACTAGTTTTATGTTGATAGATGGGGAGGACAGCACTGGTTTTATGTAGATAGATGGGTAGGATGGCACTGGTTTTATTTAGATAGATGGGGAGGACTGCACTGGTTTTATGTAGATAGATGGGGAGGACGGCAATGGTTTTATGTAGATAGATGGGTAGGATGGTACTGGTTTTATTTAGATAGATGTGGAGGACGGCACTGGTTTTATGTAGATATATGGGGAGGATGGCACTGGTTTTATGTAGATAGATGAGTAGGATGGCACTGATTTTATGTAGATAGATGGGGAGGACGGCACTGGTTTTATGTAGTTAGATGGGGAGTACAGCACTGGTATTATGTAGAGAGATGGAAAGCGTGGCACTAGTTTTATATAGATAGATGGGGAGGAAGGCACTGGTTTTATGTAGATAGGTGGGGAGGATGACACTGGTTTTATGTACTTAGTTGGGGCGGACGGCACAGGTTTTATGTAGTTAGAAGGGTAGGATGGCACTGGTTTTATGTAGACGGGTGGGTAGGATAGCACTGGTTTTATTTAGAGAGATGGGGAGGATGGCACTGGTTTTATGTAGAGAGATTGAGAACACGGCACTGGTTTTACGTAGATAGATGGGTAGGACGGCACTGGATTCATGTAGAGAGATGGAGAGTACGGCACTGGTATTATGTATAGAGATGGGTAGGACGGCCATGGTCTTATGTAGATAGATGAGGAAAAGGGCACTGGTTTTATGTAGAGAGATGGAGAGGATGGCACTGGTATTATGTAGTTAGACGGGGAGGATGGCGCTGGTTTTATCTAGTTCTTTGGGTACGACGGCACTGGTTTTATCTAGATAGATGGGGAGGACGACACTGGTTTTATGCAGACAGATGGGGAGGACGGTACTGGTTTTATGAGAGAGATGGAGAGTACGGCACTGGTATTATGCATATAGATGTGTAGGGTGGCACTGGTTTTATGTAGATAGATGGGTGGGACGGCACTGGTTTTATGTAGGTAGATGGGTAGGACGGCACTGGTTTTATGTAGTTAGATGGGTAGGAGGGCACTGGTTTTATTTAGAGAGATGGGGTGGATGGCACTGGTTTTATGTTGATGGATCAGTAGGACGGCACTGTTTTTATGTAGATAGATGAGTAGGATTGCACTGGTTTTATGTAGAGAGATGTGGAGGACGGCACTGGATTCATGTAGAGAGATGGAGAGAACGGGCACTGGTTTTATGTAGATAGATGGGGAGGACGACACTGGTTTTATGTTGATGGATCAGTAGCACGGCAATGGTCTTATGCAGATAGATGAGGAAGATGGCACTGGTTTTATGTAGAGAGATGGAGAGGACGGCACTGGTATTATGTAGTTAGATGGGGAGGATGGCACTGGTTTTATCTAGTTCGTTGGGTACGACGGGACTGGTTTTATCTCGATTGATGGGGAGGACGACACTGGTTTTATGCAAATAGATAGGGAGGACGGTACTGGTTTTATGAGAGAGATGGAGAGTACGGCACTGGTATTATGACAATAGATGGGTATGGTGGCACTGGTTTTATGTAGAGAGATGCAGAGGACAGGACTGGTTTTATGTGGATACATGGGGAGGATGGCACTGATTTTATGTAGATAGATGGGTGGACGACACTGGTTTTATGTAGATAGATGGGGAGGACGGCACTGGTTTTATGTAGTTAGATGGGGAGGACAGCACTGGTATTATGTAGAGAGATGGAAAGGATGGCACTAGTTTTATATAGATAGATGGGGAGGACGGCACTGGTTTTATGTAGATAGGTGGGGAGGATGACACTGGTTTTATGTACTTAGTTGGGGCTGACGGCACAGGTTTTATGTAGTTAGATGGGTAGGATGGCACTGGTTTTATGTAGACGGGTGGGTAGGACGGCACTGGTTTTATTTAGAGAGATGGGGAGGATGGCACTGGTTTTATGTAGAGAGATTGAGAACTCTGCACTGGTTTTACGTAGATAGATGGGTAGGACGGCACTGGATTCATGTAGAGAGATGGAGAGTACGGCACTGGTATTATGTATATAGATGGGTAGGACGGCCATGGTCTTATGTAGATAGATGAGGAAAAGGGCACTGGTTTTATGTAGAGAGATGGAGAGGGTGGCACTGGTATTATGTAGTTAGACGGGGAGGATGGCGCTGGTTTTATCTAGTTCTTTGGGTACGACGGCACTGGTTTTATCTAGACAGATGGGGAGGACGACACTGGTTTTATGCAGACAGATGGGGAGGACGGTACTGGTTTTATGAGAGAGATGGAGAGTACAGCACTGGTATTATGCATATAGATGTGTAGGGTGGCACTGGTTTTATGTAGATAGATGGGTGGGACGGCACTGGTTTTATGTAGATAGATGGGTAGGACGGCACTGGTTTTATGTAGATAGATGAGGAGGACGGCACTGGTTTTATGTAGTTAGATGGGTAGGAGGGCACTGGTTTTATTTAGAGAGATGGGGTGGATGGCACTGGTTTTATGTTGATGGATCAGTAGGACGGCACTGTTTTTATGTAGATAGATGAGTAGGATTGCACTGGTTTTATGTAGAGAGATGTGGAGGACGGCACTGGATTCATGTAGAGAGATGGAGAGAACGGGCACTGGTTTTATGTAGATAGATGGGGAGGACGACACTGGTTTTATGTTGATGGATCAGTAGCACGGCAATGCTCTTATGCAGATAGATGAGGAAGATGGCACTGGTTTTATGTAGAGAGATGGGGAGGACGGTACTGGTTTTATGAGAGAGATGGAGAGTACGGCACTGGTATTATGCATATAGATGTGTAGGGTGGCACTGGTTTTATGTAGATAGATGGGTGGGACGGCACTGGTTTTATGTAGATAGATGGGTAGGACGGCACTGGTTTTATGTAGATAGATGAGGAGGACGGCACTGGTTTTATGTAGTTAGATGGGTAGGAGGGCACTGGTTTTATTTAGAGAGATGGGGTGGATGGCACTGGTTTTATGTTGATGGATCAGTAGGACGGCACTGTTTTTATGTAGATAGATGAGTAGGATTGCACTGGTTTTATGTAGAGAGATGTGGAGGACGGCACTGGATTCATGTAGAGAGATGGAGAGAACGGGCACTGGTTTTATGTAGATAGATGGGTGGACGACACTGGTTTTATGTAGATAGATGGGGAGGACGGCACTGGTTTTATGTAGTTAGATGGGGAGGACAGCACTGGTATTATGTAGAGAGATGGAAAGGATGGCACTAGTTTTATATAGATAGATGGGGAGGACGGCACTGGTTTTATGTAGATAGGTGGGGAGGATGACACTGGTTTTATGTACTTAGTTGGGGCTGACGGCACAGGTTTTATGTAGTTAGATGGGTAGGATGGCACTGGTTTTATGTAGACGGGTGGGTAGGACGGCACTGGTTTTATTTAGAGAGATGGGGAGGATGGCACTGGTTTTATGTAGAGAGATTGAGAACTCTGCACTGGTTTTACGTAGATAGATGGGTAGGACGGCACTGGATTCATGTAGAGAGATGGAGAGTACGGCACTGGTATTATGTATATAGATGGGTAGGACGGCCATGGTCTTATGTAGATAGATGAGGAAAAGGGCACTGGTTTTATGTAGAGAGATGGAGAGGGTGGCACTGGTATTATGTAGTTAGACGGGGAGGATGGCGCTGGTTTTATCTAGTTCTTTGGGTACGACGGCACTGGCTTTATCTAGACAGATGGGGAGGACGACACTGGTTTTATGCAGACAGATGGGGAGGACGGTACTGGTTTTATGAGAGAGATGGAGAGTACGGCACTGGTATTATGCATATAGATGTGTAGGGTGGCACTGGTTTTATGTAGATAGATGGGTGGGACGGCACTGGTTTTATGTAGATAGATGGGTAGGACGGCACTGGTTTTATGTAGATAGATGAGGAGGACGGCACTGGTTTTATGTAGTTAGATGGGTAGGAGGGCACTGGTTTTATTTAGAGAGATGGGGTGGATGGCACTGGTTTTATGTTGATGGATCAGTAGGACGGCACTGTTTTTATGTAGATAGATGAGTAGGATTGCACTGGTTTTATGTAGAGAGATGTGGAGGACGGCACTGGATTCATGTAGAGAGATGGAGAGAACGGGCACTGGTTTTATGTAGATAGATGGGGAGGACGACACTGGTTTTATGTTGATGGATCAGTAGCACGGCAATGCTCTTATGCAGATAGATGAGGAAGATGGCACTGGTTTTATGTAGAGAGATGGGGAGGACGGCACTGTTATTATGTAGTTCGATGGGGAGGATGGCACTGGTTTTATCTAGTTCGTTGGGTACGACGGCACTGGTTTTATCTAGATTGATGGGGAGGACGACACTGGTTTTATGCAAATAGATGGGGAGGACGGTACTGGTTTTATGAGAGAGATGGAGAGTACGGCACTGGTATTATGTATATAGATGGGTATGGTGGCACTGGTTTTATGTAGAGAGATGCAGAGGACAGGACTGGTTTTATGTGGATACATGGGGAGGATGGCACTGATTTTATGTAGATAGATGTGTGGACGACACTGGTTTTATGTAGATAGATGGGTAGGACGGCACTGGTTTTATGTAGAGAGATAGAGAGGACGGCTCTGGTTTTATATAGAGAGATGGGGTGGATGGCACTGGTTTTATGTAGATAGATGAGTAGGATGGCACTGATTTTATGTAGATAGATGGGGTGGACGACACTGGTTTTATGTAGATAGATGGGTAGGAAGGCACTGGTTTTACGCAGAGAGATGGGGAGGACTACACTGCTTTTATGCAGACAGATGAGGAGAACGGCATATTTTTTTATGTAGATAGATGGGGAGGACAGCACTGGTTTTATGTAGTTCGGTGGGTAGGAGGGCACTGGTTTTATGTAGAGAGATGTGGAGGACGGCACTGGATTCATGTAGAGAGATGGAGAGAACGGGCACTGGTTTTATCTAGATTGATGGGGAGGACGACACTGGTTTTATGCAGACAGATGGGGAGGACGACACTGGTTTTATGCAGACAGATGGGGAGGACGGTACTGGTTTTATGAGAGAGATGGAGAGTATGGGACTGGTTTTATTTAGATAGATGGAGAGGACGGCACTGGTTTTACGTAGATATATGGGGAGGATGGCACTGGTTTTATGTAGATAGATGAGTAGGATGGCACTGATTTTATGTAGATAGATGGGGAGGACGGCACTGGTTTTATGTAGTTAGATGGGGAGGACAGCACTGGTATTATGTAGAGAGATGGAAAGAATGGCACTAGTTTTATATAGATAGATGGGGAGGACGGCACTGGCTTTATGTAGATAGGTGGGGAGGATGACACTGGTTTTATGTACTTAGTTGGGGCTGACGGCACAGGTTTTATGTAGTTAGATGGGTAGGATGGCACTGGTTTTATGTAGACGGGTGGGTAGGACGGCACTGGTTTTATTTAGAGAGATGGGGAGGATGGCACTGGTTTTATGTACAGAGATTGAGAACACTGCACTGGTTTTACGTCGATAGATGGGTAGGACGGCACTGGATTCATGTAGAGAGATGGAGAGTACGGCACTGGTATTATGTATATAGATGGGAAGGACGGCCATGGTCTTATGTAGATAGATGAGGAAAAGGGCACTGGTTTTATGTAGAGAGATGGAAAGGATGGCACTAGTTTTATATAGATAGATGGGGAGTACGGCACTGGTTTTATGTAGATAGGTGGGGAGGATGACACTGGTTTTATGTACTTAGTTGGGGCTGACGGCACAGGTTTTATGTAGTTAGATGGGTAGGATGGCACTGGTTTTATGTAGACGGGTGGGTAGGACGGTACTGGTTTTATGAGAGAGATGGAGAGTACGGCACTGGTATTATGCATATAGATGTGTAGGGTGGCACTGGTTTTATGTAGATAGATGGGTGGGACGGCACTGGTTTTATGTAGATAGATGGGTAGGACGGCACTGGTTTTATGTAGATAGATGAGGAGGACAGCACTGGTTTTATGTATTTAGATGGGTAGGAGGGCACTGGTTTTATTTAGAGAGATGGGGTGGATGGCACTGGTTTTATGTTGATGGATCAGTAGGACGGCACTGTTTTTATGTAGATAGATGAGCAGGATTGCACTGGTTTTATGTAGGGAGATGTGGAGGGCGGCACTGGATTCATGTAGAGAGATGGAGAGAGCGGGCACTGGTTTTATGTAGATAGATGGGGAGGACGACACTGGTTTTATGTTGATGGATCAGTAGCACGGCAATGGTCTTATGCAGATAGATGAGGAAGATGGCACTCGTTTTATGTAGAGAGATGGAGAGGACGGCACTGGTATTATGTAGTTAGATGAGGAGGATGGCACTGGTTTTATCTAGTTCGTTGGGTACGACGGCACTGGTTTTATCTAGATTGATGGGGAGGACGACACTGGTTTTATGCAAATAGATGGGGAGGACGGTACTAGTTTTATGAGAGAGATGAAGAGTACGGCACTGGTATTATGTATATAGATGGGTATGGTGGCACTGGTTTTATGTAGAGAGATGCAGAGGACAGGACTGGTTTTATGTAGATAGATGGGGGGACGGCACTGGTTTTATGTAGATAGATGGGTAGGAGGCACTGGTTTTATGTAGACAAATGGGGAGGACGGCACTGGTTTTATGTAGATAGATGGAGAGAATGGGCACTGGTTTTATGTAGATAGATGGGGAGGACGGCACTGGTTTTATGTAGATAGATGGGGAGGACAATACTGGTTTTATGTTGAAGGATCAGTAGCACGGCACTGGTTTTATGTAGATAGATGGGTAGGACGGGAATGGTCTTATGCAGATAGATGAGGACGATGGCACTGGTTTTATGTAGAGAGATAGAGAGGACGGCACTGGTATTATGTAGTTAGCTGGGGAGGACGGCACTTGTTTCATGTAGATAGATGGGGAGGACAGCACTGGTTTTATGTAGATAGATGGGTAGGATGGCACTGGTTTTATATAGATAGATGGGGAGGACGGCACTGGTTTTATGTAGATATATGGGGAGGATGGCACTGGTTTTATGTGGATAGATGAGTAGGATGGCACTGATTTTATGTAGATAGATGGGGAGGACGGCACTGGTTTTATGTAGTTAGATGGGTAGGAGGGCACTGGTTCTATTTAGAGAGATGGGGTGAACGGCACTGGTTTTATGTTGATGGATCAGTAGGACGGCACTGGTTTTATGTAGATAGATGAGTAGGATGGCACTGGTTTTATGTAGAGAGATGTGGAGGACGGCACTGGATTCATGTAGAGAGATGGAGAGAATGGGCACTGGTTTTATGTAGATAGATGGGGTGGACTGCACTGGTTTTATGTAGATAGATGGGGAGGACGACACTGGTTTTATGTTGATGGATCAGTAGCACGGCACTGGTTTTAAGTAGATAGATGGGTAGGACGGGAATGGTCTTATGCAGATAGATGAGGAAGATGGCACTGGTTTTATGTAGAGAGATAGAGAGGACGGCACTGGTATTATGTAGTTAGATGGGTAGGGTGGCACTGGTTTTATGTAGAGAGATGCAGAGGGCAGGACTAGTTTTATGTTGATAGATGGGGAGGACAGCACTGGTTTTATGTAGATAGATGGGTAGGATGGCACTGGTTTTATTTAGATAGATGGGGAGGACTGCACTGGTTTTATGTAGATAGATGGGGAGGACGGCAATGGTTTTATGTAGATAGATGGGTAGGATGGTACTGGTTTTATTTAGATAGATGTGGAGGACGGCACTGGTTTTATGTAGATATATGGGGAGGATGGCACTGGTTTTATGTAGATAGATGAGTAGGATGGCACTGATTTTATGTAGATAGATGGGGAGGACGGCACTGGTTTTATGTAGTTAGATGGGGAGTACAGCACTGGTATTATGTAGAGAGATGGAAAGCGTGGCACTAGTTTTATATAGATAGATGGGGAGGAAGGCACTGGTTTTATGTAGATAGGTGGGGAGGATGACACTGGTTTTATGTACTTAGTTGGGGCGGACGGCACAGGTTTTATGTAGTTAGAAGGGTAGGATGGCACTGGTTTTATGTAGACGGGTGGGTAGGATAGCACTGGTTTTATTTAGAGAGATGGGGAGGATGGCACTGGTTTTATGTAGAGAGATTGAGAACACGGCACTGGTTTTACGTAGATAGATGGGTAGGACGGCACTGGATTCATGTAGAGAGATGGAGAGTACGGCACTGGTATTATGTATAGAGATGGGTAGGACGGCCATGGTCTTATGTAGATAGATGAGGAAAAGGGCACTGGTTTTATGTAGAGAGATGGAGAGGATGGCACTGGTATTATGTAGTTAGACGGGGAGGATGGCGCTGGTTTTATCTAGTTCTTTGGGTACGACGGCACTGGTTTTATCTAGATAGATGGGGAGGACGACACTGGTTTTATGCAGACAGATGGGGAGGACGGTACTGGTTTTATGAGAGAGATGGAGAGTACGGCACTGGTATTATGCATATAGATGTGTAGGGTGGCACTGGTTTTATGTAGATAGATGGGTGGGACGGCACTGGTTTTATGTAGGTAGATGGGTAGGACGGCACTGGTTTTATGTAGTTAGATGGGTAGGAGGGCACTGGTTTTATTTAGAGAGATGGGGTGGATGGCACTGGTTTTATGTTGATGGATCAGTAGGACGGCACTGTTTTTATGTAGATAGATGAGTAGGATTGCACTGGTTTTATGTAGAGAGATGTGGAGGACGGCACTGGATTCATGTAGAGAGATGGAGAGAACGGGCACTGGTTTTATGTAGATAGATGGGGAGGACGACACTGGTTTTATGTTGATGGATCAGTAGCACGGCAATGGTCTTATGCAGATAGATGAGGAAGATGGCACTGGTTTTATGTAGAGAGATGGAGAGGACGGCACTGGTATTATGTAGTTAGATGGGGAGGATGGCACTGGTTTTATCTAGTTCGTTGGGTACGACGGGACTGGTTTTATCTCGATTGATGGGGAGGACGACACTGGTTTTATGCAAATAGATAGGGAGGACGGTACTGGTTTTATGAGAGAGATGGAGAGTACGGCACTGGTATTATGACAATAGATGGGTATGGTGGCACTGGTTTTATGTAGAGAGATGCAGAGGACAGGACTGGTTTTATGTGGATACATGGGGAGGATGGCACTGATTTTATGTAGATAGATGGGTGGACGACACTGGTTTTATGTAGATAGATGGGGAGGACGGCACTGGTTTTATGTAGTTAGATGGGGAGGACAGCACTGGTATTATGTAGAGAGATGGAAAGGATGGCACTAGTTTTATATAGATAGATGGGGAGGACGGCACTGGTTTTATGTAGATAGGTGGGGAGGATGACACTGGTTTTATGTACTTAGTTGGGGCTGACGGCACAGGTTTTATGTAGTTAGATGGGTAGGATGGCACTGGTTTTATGTAGACGGGTGGGTAGGACGGCACTGGTTTTATTTAGAGAGATGGGGAGGATGGCACTGGTTTTATGTAGAGAGATTGAGAACTCTGCACTGGTTTTACGTAGATAGATGGGTAGGACGGCACTGGATTCATGTAGAGAGATGGAGAGTACGGCACTGGTATTATGTATATAGATGGGTAGGACGGCCATGGTCTTATGTAGATAGATGAGGAAAAGGGCACTGGTTTTATGTAGAGAGATGGAGAGGGTGGCACTGGTATTATGTAGTTAGACGGGGAGGATGGCGCTGGTTTTATCTAGTTCTTTGGGTACGACGGCACTGGTTTTATCTAGACAGATGGGGAGGACGACACTGGTTTTATGCAGACAGATGGGGAGGACGGTACTGGTTTTATGAGAGAGATGGAGAGTACAGCACTGGTATTATGCATATAGATGTGTAGGGTGGCACTGGTTTTATGTAGATAGATGGGTGGGACGGCACTGGTTTTATGTAGATAGATGGGTAGGACGGCACTGGTTTTATGTAGATAGATGAGGAGGACGGCACTGGTTTTATGTAGTTAGATGGGTAGGAGGGCACTGGTTTTATTTAGAGAGATGGGGTGGATGGCACTGGTTTTATGTTGATGGATCAGTAGGACGGCACTGTTTTTATGTAGATAGATGAGTAGGATTGCACTGGTTTTATGTAGAGAGATGTGGAGGACGGCACTGGATTCATGTAGAGAGATGGAGAGAACGGGCACTGGTTTTATGTAGATAGATGGGGAGGACGACACTGGTTTTATGTTGATGGATCAGTAGCACGGCAATGCTCTTATGCAGATAGATGAGGAAGATGGCACTGGTTTTATGTAGAGAGATGGGGAGGACGGTACTGGTTTTATGAGAGAGATGGAGAGTACGGCACTGGTATTATGCATATAGATGTGTAGGGTGGCACTGGTTTTATGTAGATAGATGGGTGGGACGGCACTGGTTTTATGTAGATAGATGGGTAGGACGGCACTGGTTTTATGTAGATAGATGAGGAGGACGGCACTGGTTTTATGTAGTTAGATGGGTAGGAGGGCACTGGTTTTATTTAGAGAGATGGGGTGGATGGCACTGGTTTTATGTTGATGGATCAGTAGGACGGCACTGTTTTTATGTAGATAGATGAGTAGGATTGCACTGGTTTTATGTAGAGAGATGTGGAGGACGGCACTGGATTCATGTAGAGAGATGGAGAGAACGGGCACTGGTTTTATGTAGATAGATGGGTGGACGACACTGGTTTTATGTAGATAGATGGGGAGGACGGCACTGGTTTTATGTAGTTAGATGGGGAGGACAGCACTGGTATTATGTAGAGAGATGGAAAGGATGGCACTAGTTTTATATAGATAGATGGGGAGGACGGCACTGGTTTTATGTAGATAGGTGGGGAGGATGACACTGGTTTTATGTACTTAGTTGGGGCTGACGGCACAGGTTTTATGTAGTTAGATGGGTAGGATGGCACTGGTTTTATGTAGACGGGTGGGTAGGACGGCACTGGTTTTATTTAGAGAGATGGGGAGGATGGCACTGGTTTTATGTAGAGAGATTGAGAACTCTGCACTGGTTTTACGTAGATAGATGGGTAGGACGGCACTGGATTCATGTAGAGAGATGGAGAGTACGGCACTGGTATTATGTATATAGATGGGTAGGACGGCCATGGTCTTATGTAGATAGATGAGGAAAAGGGCACTGGTTTTATGTAGAGAGATGGAGAGGGTGGCACTGGTATTATGTAGTTAGACGGGGAGGATGGCGCTGGTTTTATCTAGTTCTTTGGGTACGACGGCACTGGCTTTATCTAGACAGATGGGGAGGACGACACTGGTTTTATGCAGACAGATGGGGAGGACGGTACTGGTTTTATGAGAGAGATGGAGAGTACGGCACTGGTATTATGCATATAGATGTGTAGGGTGGCACTGGTTTTATGTAGATAGATGGGTGGGACGGCACTGGTTTTATGTAGATAGATGGGTAGGACGGCACTGGTTTTATGTAGATAGATGAGGAGGACGGCACTGGTTTTATGTAGTTAGATGGGTAGGAGGGCACTGGTTTTATTTAGAGAGATGGGGTGGATGGCACTGGTTTTATGTTGATGGATCAGTAGGACGGCACTGTTTTTATGTAGATAGATGAGTAGGATTGCACTGGTTTTATGTAGAGAGATGTGGAGGACGGCACTGGATTCATGTAGAGAGATGGAGAGAACGGGCACTGGTTTTATGTAGATAGATGGGGAGGACGACACTGGTTTTATGTTGATGGATCAGTAGCACGGCAATGCTCTTATGCAGATAGATGAGGAAGATGGCACTGGTTTTATGTAGAGAGATGGGGAGGACGGCACTGTTATTATGTAGTTCGATGGGGAGGATGGCACTGGTTTTATCTAGTTCGTTGGGTACGACGGCACTGGTTTTATCTAGATTGATGGGGAGGACGACACTGGTTTTATGCAAATAGATGGGGAGGACGGTACTGGTTTTATGAGAGAGATGGAGAGTACGGCACTGGTATTATGTATATAGATGGGTATGGTGGCACTGGTTTTATGTAGAGAGATGCAGAGGACAGGACTGGTTTTATGTGGATACATGGGGAGGATGGCACTGATTTTATGTAGATAGATGTGTGGACGACACTGGTTTTATGTAGATAGATGGGTAGGACGGCACTGGTTTTATGTAGAGAGATAGAGAGGACGGCTCTGGTTTTATATAGAGAGATGGGGTGGATGGCACTGGTTTTATGTAGATAGATGAGTAGGATGGCACTGATTTTATGTAGATAGATGGGGTGGACGACACTGGTTTTATGTAGATAGATGGGTAGGAAGGCACTGGTTTTACGCAGAGAGATGGGGAGGACTACACTGCTTTTATGCAGACAGATGAGGAGAACGGCATATTTTTTTATGTAGATAGATGGGGAGGACAGCACTGGTTTTATGTAGTTCGGTGGGTAGGAGGGCACTGGTTTTATGTAGAGAGATGTGGAGGACGGCACTGGATTCATGTAGAGAGATGGAGAGAACGGGCACTGGTTTTATCTAGATTGATGGGGAGGACGACACTGGTTTTATGCAGACAGATGGGGAGGACGACACTGGTTTTATGCAGACAGATGGGGAGGACGGTACTGGTTTTATGAGAGAGATGGAGAGTATGGGACTGGTTTTATTTAGATAGATGGAGAGGACGGCACTGGTTTTACGTAGATATATGGGGAGGATGGCACTGGTTTTATGTAGATAGATGAGTAGGATGGCACTGATTTTATGTAGATAGATGGGGAGGACGGCACTGGTTTTATGTAGTTAGATGGGGAGGACAGCACTGGTATTATGTAGAGAGATGGAAAGAATGGCACTAGTTTTATATAGATAGATGGGGAGGACGGCACTGGCTTTATGTAGATAGGTGGGGAGGATGACACTGGTTTTATGTACTTAGTTGGGGCTGACGGCACAGGTTTTATGTAGTTAGATGGGTAGGATGGCACTGGTTTTATGTAGACGGGTGGGTAGGACGGCACTGGTTTTATTTAGAGAGATGGGGAGGATGGCACTGGTTTTATGTACAGAGATTGAGAACACTGCACTGGTTTTACGTCGATAGATGGGTAGGACGGCACTGGATTCATGTAGAGAGATGGAGAGTACGGCACTGGTATTATGTATATAGATGGGAAGGACGGCCATGGTCTTATGTAGATAGATGAGGAAAAGGGCACTGGTTTTATGTAGAGAGATGGAAAGGATGGCACTAGTTTTATATAGATAGATGGGGAGTACGGCACTGGTTTTATGTAGATAGGTGGGGAGGATGACACTGGTTTTATGTACTTAGTTGGGGCTGACGGCACAGGTTTTATGTAGTTAGATGGGTAGGATGGCACTGGTTTTATGTAGACGGGTGGGTAGGACGGTACTGGTTTTATGAGAGAGATGGAGAGTACGGCACTGGTATTATGCATATAGATGTGTAGGGTGGCACTGGTTTTATGTAGATAGATGGGTGGGACGGCACTGGTTTTATGTAGATAGATGGGTAGGACGGCACTGGTTTTATGTAGATAGATGAGGAGGACAGCACTGGTTTTATGTATTTAGATGGGTAGGAGGGCACTGGTTTTATTTAGAGAGATGGGGTGGATGGCACTGGTTTTATGTTGATGGATCAGTAGGACGGCACTGTTTTTATGTAGATAGATGAGCAGGATTGCACTGGTTTTATGTAGGGAGATGTGGAGGGCGGCACTGGATTCATGTAGAGAGATGGAGAGAGCGGGCACTGGTTTTATGTAGATAGATGGGGAGGACGACACTGGTTTTATGTTGATGGATCAGTAGCACGGCAATGGTCTTATGCAGATAGATGAGGAAGATGGCACTCGTTTTATGTAGAGAGATGGAGAGGACGGCACTGGTATTATGTAGTTAGATGAGGAGGATGGCACTGGTTTTATCTAGTTCGTTGGGTACGACGGCACTGGTTTTATCTAGATTGATGGGGAGGACGACACTGGTTTTATGCAAATAGATGGGGAGGACGGTACTAGTTTTATGAGAGAGATGAAGAGTACGGCACTGGTATTATGTATATAGATGGGTATGGTGGCACTGGTTTTATGTAGAGAGATGCAGAGGACAGGACTGGTTTTATGTGGATACATGGGGAGGATGGCACTGATTTTATGTAGATAGATGGGTGGACGACACTGGTTTTATGTAGAGAGATAGAGAGGACGGCTCTGGTTTTATACAGAGAGATGGGGTGGATGGCACTGGTTTTATGTGGATAGATGAGTAGGATGGCACTGATTTTATGTAGATAGATGGGGTGGACGACACTGGTTTTATGTAGATAGATGGGTAGGAAGGCACTGGTTTTATGTAGAGAGATGGGGAGGACTACACTGCTTTTATGCAGACAGATGAGGAGAACGGCATTTTTTTTATGTAGATAGATGGGGAGGACAGCACTGGTTTTATGTAGTTAGATGGGTAGGAGGGCACTGGTTTTATGTAGAGAGATGTGGAGGACGGTACTGGATTCATGTAGAGAGATGGAGAGAACGGGCACTGGTTTTATCTAGATTGATGGGGAGAACGACACTGGTTTTATGCAGACAGATGGGGAGGACGACACTGGTTTTATGCAGACAGATGGGGAAGACGGTACTGGTTTTATGAGAGAGATGGAGAGTATGGGACTGGTTTTATTTAGATAGATGGGGAGGACGGCACTGGTTTTATGTAGATATATGGGGAGGATGGCACTGGTTTTATGTAGATAGATGAGTAGGATGGCACTGATTTTATGTAGATAGATGGGGAGGACGGCACTGGTTTTATGTAGTTAGATGGGGAGGACAGCACTGGTATTATGTAGAGAGATGGAAAGGATGGCACTAGTTTTATATAGATAGATGGGGAGGACGGCACTGGTTTTATGTAGATAGGTGGGGAGGATGACACTGGTTTTATGTACTTAGTTGGGGCTGACGGCACAGGTTTTATGTAGTTAGATGGGTAGGATGGCACTGGTTTTATGTAGACGGGTGGGTAGGACGGCAGTGGTTTTATTTAGAGAGATGGGGAGGATGGCACTGGTTTTATGTAGAGAGCTTGAGAACACTGCACTGGTTTTACGTAGATAGATGGGTAGGACGTCACTGGATTCATGTAGAGAGATGGAGACTACGGCACTGGTATTATGTATATAGATGGGTAGGACGGCCATGGTCTTATGTAGATAGATGAGGAAAATGGCATTGGTTTTATGCAGAGAGATGGAGAGGATGGCACTGGTATTATGTAGTTAGACGGGGAGGATGGCGCTGGTTTTATTTAGTTCGTTGGGTACGACGGCACTGGTTTTATCTAGATAGATGGGGAGGACGACACTGGTTTTATGCAGACAGATGGGGAGGACGGTACTGGTTTTATGAGAGAGATGGAGAGTACTGCACTGGTATTATGCATATAGATGTGTAGGGTGGCAATGGTTTTATGTAGATAG